>NW_026622908.1:25770494-26073524 GCF_023065955.2 Ursus arctos
GGCTCGATCCCAGAACGCCGGGATCACGCCCTGAGCCGAAGGCAGATGCTTAACGACTGAGCCACCCAGGTGCCCCAGCTTGATTTATTCTTGATAAGTCATAGTATTTGAAAGTGTGCCAGAACCTGTCAGTGTTCCCAAGAGAGTGATCTCAGTCAGCACCTGGATTCAGGCTGATTGGAAGCCAGATCCTCAGGCAGCAGCTTTTAAAGTATGCAGATATATATACAGCCCTCTGGACTGCAATCATAGACCCTCCTAACCTCTAGACCGGCAGATCTGAAGGTGCCCCCTGGGTGACAGTTGCAAGAATCAGAGCTTCAGACTCGTCTATAAGCTCCATTTTAGGAGGTACCAGTGAGCTATGGTAAGGCCAAGGGAGGGCTCACAGATGGAGTCTCTCTGCCGGTGTTCCTTGAAAGTGCTTCTGTAGCCTTTAGACATGTGGCAAACTTAAAGTCTGTCTCTCAGGTTGAAGATCTAGGACCATTAAATGGGTAGTGTGTAGTGCCCTGAGGGTAGTATCCTGCCCAGAACTGTCTGTCATATTGTTAGAATCCCATGGGGCCCAGGAGCACAAGCCCCTCTGGCCAGCAGAACCAGACAGTCAAGAAGCCTCCACTTTGTGAGCTGTGCTTGCCTATCAGCTTTAGCAAGGCTGTATCAGGAGAGTGTTGGGGGCACAGGATGCACCAGGCTTTAGGGAGGCCTGGGAAAAGCACAGGGGACAGGGTACCCTCATCATTTTGGCAATGCCTAGGAAGAGCACTGAGGGCAGGATACATCTGTGGCTTTAGCAATGCTGGAGAAGTACACTGCGGGCAAAGCACGGTTTTGGCTTTGTTATGCTTGTGTCCATGTGCACCTGCCTGTACTAACAAGTGAGAGAGAGAATGCAAAAAATGGCATTCACCAATGCCTCTATCTGAAGAAAAATCCCAAATAATCCCTGCCCCTCCAGCAGATGCTTTAAGATTAGCAACTTAATTTTTTTCACATATAGTCCAGTTACTTCTCAAACCCCCGCCCTTGTGCAGGTTCCTGGGATGAATGAGTCTGTACATGAGCTCCCTGAAAGGAGGATCTTAGATCCCCACAGTTTCCAGGTCATCTGAAGCTAAGCCCCATTGCTTCTCAAAGCCAGACATTTTTGGAGCCTCATCTCTCCAGTGCAGGTCTCCAAGATTGGGGTGACTAAAGTGAGGCACAAACCTCTAGTTTCTCAGGGAAAGGCTTCAGGTCCATCAGATCCTTTCTTATAATGTGTCACCACACTGGGGATAGAGTTTTTGGCAAGACCAAGTCTCCGCCTCCTATCTATCTTAATGGTCCTTTTATCCCTGTTGTAGAAGAAACTTTTGGCTAGTTTTCAGTTCTTTTGCAGTGAGAATTATTTCATACAGTTGTAGATTTGGTGTGCCGTGAGAGGAGGTGAGTTCAGGGTCTTCCCATACCACCATCTTGAACCCCAACCACAGCCCCCCCCCCTCCGGCTTAATATTGCACAATGTAATAATCCTCAGGTCTATAAACCGGGCTCAAGTCCCTCTTATGGCTTTCTCTTTGAATTTGCAAAAGTCACACATTATCCTGCAATTCAGATTCCTGATTTATAAAAAGTGGTGAAGTGAAATAAAATATGGTGATTTTGGTAAATAATACAGGGTAAAAACAAAACAGCAAATGTACTGAATGTTTTACATGCACTTTTGTGGACAGATGAATTAAAGATCCTTTTTTAGTGGTTTGTTATGGCTGACACTATGCTGATATTTCTTATTATATTTGGATTTCTTTTTTTATTAAGACATAATTGACATATAACCTTATGTTACTTTCAGATGTACAACCTAATGAGTCAGTATTTGTATATATTCTGAAATGAACACCACAGGAAGTCTGGTTAACATCCATCATCATAGTTACATTTTTTTCCCTTGTGTTGTGAACTTTTAAGATCTATTCTCTTAGCAACTTCCAAATACGTAATACGGTATTATTAACTACAGTCACCACACCATTATATCCCCGTGACTTGTTTATTTTAAAACTGGATGTTTGTGCCTTTTGATGCCCTTCACCCATTTTGTCCACCCCCCAACACCTGCCTCTGGCAACCACCAATCTGTTCTATTTGTATTCTTAAGCATGATACAATATTTGAGCCTATAACAATTAAGAGTCCACACAATTTCTCTTATTGTGTTACAGAATTGTGCCCGTAAAGTATAAACAGATGCTTTTGGTGAAACTTCCTTGGGAAAAGGAGTCAGTGATGAGGAAAATGCTCTGCTTTTGATGCAGAAGAAAAAGTTAAGTGGCACTAAGAGAACTGAGCCCTCACCAATCTGTGGAGCTACCTTGGTGGCATAATACACTCTGTATGGCTGATGCACTGAGACAGTCTTCTATGAGTCCCTTTGTAGTACCTGGTCAAAAGTCTTCACAGGGACCAACACAGCTGAGACATGGTCCAGGCAGAATCATTTCTCACCTATCCTCAATTTTGTCCATCTTAAGGGGCAGAAGTCGTGACTGAAGAAGTCATCTGTCTTGGGGACTAGGAATGAGAAAGAGGAGGGAAAGCTAATTTCCTTTCCCTCACATCTGTAGCATTACATTACCTGTGCTCAATTCCATGGTTTACACAAGTATGTGATTTTCTATTCCTTTTTCTAGCTATGAGGCAATCCAAAGTGTGCAGATAGACTAGAGCTAGGAATTGAACCACTGAGGATAGAGGGGCTAATATATGCTGTATAGAGAGAGCTGGCAGGCCAAATTCAAGCTTGAGCTGATAATTACAAATTCAGAAGTGGAGAGACAAAATATAAAGGCACATGAAGATAGATATTAGCCAATTCCATATTTATTCATAACTCAGTTGAAATTCCACATCTTCCATAAATTTTTCCAGATGCCTCTTTCAGAAGAAATGATTCTTTATATAATCCTCTTGTATTTTTTTGCAGATCATAATTGAAAGATGCATCCAGACTTGGACAAATAAAGATAAAGGGAGGATATGTGAGAGACTTCACAAGGCAAGTAATGGTGCATTTTTATGGCTTATTTTTAATACCAGGTGCTTGATATGTGGGTGAATCAACCTGGTTTAAAGATGCAAGGCTGATATGGTCATAACCTTTGTATGGTAGCTTCCTTCCTATGACAAATGCAGTCTGGATCTGTGATGATGCTTTTGGCTGTATAATAAGTGAGTGATCCGATGAACCACTGAACCAGATAATGAATCAGTGTTGGGCCTGATTACATTTTAAATGCATATTAACCATTTAACCTCAGTTGGAAGTAGTATTGGAAAAGAGTCTAAAATGATTTACAAGTTTGATATAAATAAACAGAAATCTTTAAAAACTAAGTAAAAGGAGACCACTCAGGCAAAATGTATGCCAACTAACACACAGTAGGCATCTAATAAATGTCCTTTCCCTCCTATTAATTTTGGGCCAAATCTGAGCTTCTGTCAACTAAATGATTATGTGGACGAGATTGTTGACTGAATTTTCCTTTAAATGATCCAAATTTATGGTCCTGAAATTCCCAAAAAAGGTTTCATTTTTTAAACAGCTTTATTAATGTATAATTCATGTACCATGAACTACACATTTTAAGGTATATAATTTGATGAGTTTGGGTATATGCAAGAGTGTGTGTTACCATCACCAAAATCAGTCTAATATATATGTATCAAACACCATCCAGGGTTTCCTTATGTTCTCTGTTTTTTTGTTTGTTTGTTTGTTTGCTTTGGTGGTGAAAACACTTAACATGAGATCTAACCTCTCAACAGATTTTGATGCACACAATTCTCTATTGCTTACTATAGATAATATTTTATACACCGGATCTCTAGAACTTACTCGTCTAGCATAATTAACTATTTTGTATTTCCCCCATCCCCAGCTTCCGTAAACCACTATTGTGACTCGGAGAGTAAAGGAAAAAGAAATACAGAAAAAAATTAAATTTCCTTACTACTTAGCAGACCATTGACAAATATTTGAGACAGGCAGAGTGCCCTTCCTCTAGGAACTCAACTGCCACAGTGTTAATACTTTGCTAACGGTAAAAGGAAACCTTAGCTTGACATTAGTCTGACCTCCAGGATCCTGTAAGTCTTCTTTAACACATAGAAATCCCTTTGGAAACTTTCTTTATCTCTACTCCCCAACCAAGATATATGTTAGCTATCATCCTCTAAACATTTGGCCACTGACATATATCTGAAGGGTCTCATGACTAAGGTTTTCCTAGACAGTAGTGAATGGCAGCAGCTAATCCCTCAAGGTCATGGAAACCTTGCTTCCAAATTCCCTGGAGACTTGTGCTATCCCTAACCCCCTCCCAACTTGAAAATATATAATCGGCCACTCATCACCCCAGTGCAGCTCTTTCTGCCCACGGGTCCTGTCCTTGTACTTTAATAAAACTACCTTTTTTGCACTGAAGATGTCTCAAGAATTCTTTTTTGACTGTTTGCTCCTGAACTCCAACATTTTACAATTGTATTCTCTGATTTTATGTGTTTGACTATTTCTGATACTTCAAAAAAGTATAAAAAGTTATCACCTAAGTTTTTAACATGCTATCCTATGAAGAAGCTGAAATCTCATATGTTTATGAAATGTAATATTTAATTTACTTAAATTAATTAATTTTTAAAAGATTTTATTTATTTACTTGAGAGGGGGAGAGAGAAAGAGACGTAGAGCAGAAGAGCACAGGGAGGGAGAAGCAGACTCCCTGCTGAGCAGAGAGCCCCATGTGGGACTCGATCCCAAGACCGTGAGATCATGACCAGAGCTGAAGGCAGACAGACACCTAACCAACTGAGCCATCCAGGCACCCCTAACTTACTTTAATTTAAATAACCAGTAATGTGTTGATAAAACAAAGCTGAGTCTGTTGATTAACAACAGAGAATGAGACCACCATCCTCTGCAAAATTTTGGCAGTGTCTCAGAGGAAGGAAAAAAGGACAGGATTTATTGAAAATTTGAAGTTTGGTTTAAGGCAAGTCTTTTCATATGGGGACTTGATTAGAACTGGAAAAAGATCATTTTCCTTGGTGGAAACAACAAGGCAAAGATTCTGAGGCAAATGATTCATACGATTTTAGGATGCAAACTGTCTCTTGATGAATATTTCAGCAAATTCCTGTAATGGACAAATCAAGCCATTTGCCTGGGCGTGTGGCTTTCAGAAAAATAATACTACTAATAATACTAATAATGACAGTGTAATAACAAAGTCAGGTTGAGGTAGATAGTAAAATAGTTTCAGTTCTCGGTATCTAGGCTGGGTATGCAGACTGACAGTTTCATTTCTCAGTGTGATTTCTATTTGTGTGTCTCTATGCTAGGAAAGCCACAATGAATAAAATAGCATCTACCCTCTAGGATCTCAGATTTGTAAAAACTAAAAAAAAAAAAAAAAGCACTAATAATTATATCACCATGATGTTGATATTGTAGCTATAGAACAAGAAGTTCAGAGAAAGAAACACAACTCTACTAAGAAATAGCAGTAAACTTTCTTTGAAGAGTTCACACCTCAGCTGAGCCTGGAAGGACAAGAAGGAATAACCGAGTTAGGGCAGTAGGGCTAGGAGGCAATATTCCAAGGAGGAAAAATAGCAGGTACATATTTTATGGTGTATTTGGAACAACTCAGGGTGCTCAGAGAACCAGTTTGGTTTGGCTGATAATGCTATATTCAAATACAATATGCAAGAGGTTAGGTAAGTGAAGAAGCTTGAATACTATCTAGTGTTTTGGCTTTATGTGTAGGCAAAGGGGCATAAGTGTAGGAAAAATGAATAATACTGGTAACTGTTGAAGAAAATTAACATCTAGATTCTATTCTTTAGTCCTAGAAACTGAGCCCTTGGAATTTAAAAGGCCTGGCTTCCCCTTAGGGCATATGGACATTAACAAGCACAGGGCTTTTCTTATGATTTTCACAGTATTGTTATAATGCTGATTGAGAATCTGCCTGCAATAAAGCCAATAATACCACAGTTACACTTGAACAAGATAGATTCGACAAGTCTCTGCAGACTTCATCTAAAGAAAAGGAAATAGACTATCACCCAAAATATGTCAAATTACAAGTACCCTTTAGAGTCCTTTTACTTATCTCAGACTTCTTTGGGATTAAGCTCAATGAAAGATAAGTAATAATAGACAAGAGAAAGAGACAGAGGGAGAGAGAGAGAGAGAGGATTAAAAGAGGGGTATAATACTACAGTTAGAAGTGATAGGCAAAGAATGGCCACAAGTGGATCACACCTCTTCAATACATATTTATTAAATCAGGTATCAATTCACTGAACAATGTTTTTTGATACTTATGTTCTAAGAACCCTTAAATATATTGGGAAAATAAACACAAATAACCCCTAATTGTTGCCTTAGAAGATCCCATAGTTTCCAAAGAGTGACAAAGAAAGTGAGTCAGCAGCTAACTATAAAATGTTTTCAATTTAATGTATATATTTCTATTATGATGTGTATTATATTTAATAAACATATAGGGATAGAAAGTATAGCTCTGAAAAAGAAGGAGAAAGGAAATGCAGTCGCTAAAGAAGGTTAAGAATAAAAAGACATTTTTTATGATGTAAGAAATCTGAGTATGTTTAAATCTGATATTATTGGAGAAGAATGGAATCCAAAAAGAAGGTGAGAGGTGGATTGATCAAGGATTAGTGCTTTGTGAAGTGGGTATCTCAGAAAGAAAACAAGAAAAAGGAAGTAAGAATGTTGGCAATGAATTGGTTGAAGAGATGCATAGTTAATTCTCAAGGAGTGAAAGTATAAAATAAAAACTAAATAGGCTTAACATGTGAAAGAAAGTAGAGGGGTAACAAGAAAGTTATAATGGTAATGGAGTACTGAATAAAAGATCTGTTCAATTGTGAATGTCTTAATCTGGCAACATGTTATTCAAGTTCTCTTGAAATAAATCCAAGTTTTGATGAATGAGAAGGTACAAGGCTCTAGTTAGATATTCAGCTTACTCATTTTTTTGTTTATCTATCTTATATTGGATAATTCTAGTTTTTGGTCTTTGGAATGTGTGACTGAAGTAGAGACAAAATAGCAATTATTGAGTGAGTTACATATATCCTGATTTTTTTTTTTTTTTACCCCAAGTAAGTTATGGTTTAATGTCATCTTGGTGCAATTAAGAATAGCATACTTTTTTACTCTTAGAAAAGTCCTTATTAAGATAATTAATTTTAAGTTGCCCTAGTTGTTGGAATTGAAGTCATCAAGCAATACAGGACTGGACTTTGGAATGGGTCACCAGATTAATATTGATGTCACCCAATATGATGGTAGAACTTGGAACAGGAAGAGAATAGTGAGATGGGTAACAAAGTCTTCCAAACTTATAAAAGAGTGATCAAATTAGCAGTGGAGGACAAGGATGAAGACGAAAAGAATCGTCTAACTCTGTAGAAAATTCTCAAAGAAGTGTAGTCTTCTTTTCTTTCTTTCTTTTTAAACATATAGAGGTAATAGTAGTAGATCCTGAAGTAAACCTGGGTACTCAATGATTCCACTTATACTCATGAGCTGTACAAAAATAAGGAACATTTATTCAAAAGAAATGCTGTGAAAGTAGCATCCTTCAGGGAGCCCTATGTTTTGGTTAGTTCAGGAAATTCGATGGGAGCATGAAAAGAGATTTCAGAAATTCTGAAAGGCAGAGGTAAGAGAAAGGGTTAAGGAGATGTTGAGCACAATTTAGGTCTTTTAAAATACCACTGATTACAGTTACTAACATTTTAGGTAGTGACCAAGCATGGCAGGACTGTGAGGCATTATAATTGTAACTGAATAGACATGTTTTTCAAAAGAATTGATCTAGGCAGTTACATATAAAACGAAAGGAAAATAGGTAAGTGGTAGTACTCAGGCCTCTCAAAATGGGTCAGCTGCAGCTTAAACTGATTCTACTTCTATGGATGACTAGTTCAGGTGAGCAGGTTGGCAACGGGACAAACCAATTCCCAGGACTGTCACTTCCAATTTGAAAGAGCAACAACTTCTCCAGGCTAAAAAGAAGATGTGTTCTTTGGAAAGGGCCAGAAGGTCTCCAAGAAGAGAGTGGAAATGGAGGAGGTGGCTTTAAAATGGAAGAGAAGTTCCTTGGATATGTATTCATTTGTCAGTGGGATACTCAAGTTTAAAATATCTGCAAAAGTTGGGAAAATGTCAGACTCAACATTCTGTAGAAGTTATGTTTAGCTTAAGAGAACTATTTGCAAACCACTTTCTTTGAGTAAAGAATCAGAATTATGACAATGAAAAGCATCAGGGGAGGGTACAAGGGGAGTGGACGGAATTGGAAAAAGGGAAGAGAGGGAATGTATCTACCTGTAATGAAGTGTTTAAAAAAAAAACAAAGGAAAAATTAATGAAGTAGGACAAAAATAGTGCCCTCGAAAGTAAGCAGAGAATTTCAAAAAGCAGAATATCAGCACTGTGAAACACCAGGGCAATCATACTGAATGAGAAAAATGCCTTGACAGGTATAAAAGACCTTGACGGGCCTTTCTAAAAGTCTTTTGCAAAACAATATTAGGTGTAAGTTTTTCTAGCAGGCTTTGTATACCAATGAGCTTCCTATAATGAGATGGTGTTATTGGTAATGATTAAAACTCCACAGGCAGGTAACACTGCAAAGATTAATAGGTCGTCCCATACTGAGTGACTGTAAAGATAGTCCTGTTGTTTGCGGATTCTATAGCAGCTCAAGCAGGATTATCTTTGGACTCCACAGTCTGACTCATTCTTCTTTTCATTCACTCAACAAATATTTATTGAACTTCTTGTATGCACAAGGTATAGGCTGGTCACTGTCTTCAGAACACACTATCACATTTCTGAGGACTGAATGGCATGTCTTTTTGGGGGAGAGAGCAATAGAACTGCAACAGTTTTTTAAATATTTGTAGTGGTTTTGCCTATGACTATATACAGTATTAGGACCATTTAAGTATCCAATATGTATTTTCTAAATCAATTCCCAGGCACCTTACTTCATGAAACTTCCTTTATCTATTTGCCAGTGTGCATCATGATGCCATAAAAACACCCTCATTTTGCATGTATTGGACCTGTGTGTTTGCATATCTGATGGGGCACAACCATCAGCAAATAACAACTTGCAGGTGCTTATCTTAAGGACTCCCAACTGTTACTATAACTATTGGTTTAAAAGATGGGATAGAAAGAAAATGCTTCTGAGTCTTTTGGGTATGTAAAATGTTGAAGTAGAACACAAAACATGTGTCAAAGAACATAAATTCCCTTGTCAAGACGAATCACTTAGATCAGCATTTCCCAAAATAGTCGCTGGAGAACAGTAAGAAGCAGGATACTAACTTATTAAAGGAATTCTGGTCAACGAAGTTTAGAAAGTGTTGCCTTAGTATAAGTTAAGCAGGTTTCTCTGCTGCAAGACGTAAAGCCTTTAATTTGATACTGTGCTTTAAAATCTCCAATCACAGTGAAAAAAATGACCAGTTATTCACCTAGAAACACTAATCACTTATAATATTGGTACTTCCTGGAATACATTTGTTGAAATCCTACCTTGACAAAAACAATGGATTATATTATAAAGTTGTTCCAAAGTTTTTAAAGGATTTGTTTCCCCAATTAAAAAAAAAACCTTATAATAATACAATTCAATTGAGAATCCTTGTTTGATTTGTTTCTTAGTTCAAATAGAACACTCAAATTGTCGTTTTCAACACAAATAGGCAGGTTAAAATCAGTGGAAAATGTATTACCGGTAGTAAATGAAATTTTTCAGTTTGCTAAAAAATATGATTCTTTAAAATTCAGGGATAAATATTAGGCAATAGACCACGTTGATTAAGGGCATATGTTAAGGAGATAATCCATCTTGTGAACAAATCCTGGCTTTGACATGTACTAACTATAAATTGGGATAAGTTTCACAATTCCAAGTTCCTCAATTTTTTCATCTGGAAAATGAAAGAGGAATAGTAGCTAACCTCACAAAAGTGAGTTAATAAATATGAAGCACAGAGTGCCTGCTTATAACATTGCATAAAAAATGTTACGTATTTTATCATTATATGCAAAGGCATTGTGTTAAGCTCAATAAATGGCGAATGCCAACAACATAAAATAAAAAGGTTAAATGCATAATGACTATATGTTAGACTACTGTTCAAATTTGGTTATTTCTTATAAAATGCTGAAACTGGGGAGTTTGATGTATTGTGTAATTAAAATCATTTATCCGAAGATTTATTAGGTACTTCGCAAGTTACAACTCATACGAAACAATTTAATTTTATTTCTTAATAGAAATGATAAACAACTTTAGGCAAATTTAGTAATTGTTTGAACTCAATTTCCAAACTAAGATTATTATTTATCTCTAGTATTAAAGACTGATTTTTCCCTTCAAGGTATCTCACAGTCCCAAGCACAAATTTTATGAATAAGGAAACAAGTTAGGATAATTTGCTCAAGGCTACATACCTAATAATTTACAGAACTGAAATTTGAATGTGGCTCCATATGATTTCAAAAATTACAACATTACACAATTTTCTATGATGTTCAAAGATTTTTGCACACAGAATTCAAGAGCCATGTCAGGTAAATAGAAGTTTTAGCTGTATAACCTGTCACGAAGAAGAGAAGAACATCTTTTTTTGGGATCCATATGCTGGAATTTCAGTAACAATCTATAAACAAGAAATTATTTCAGATATTCTTTCACATCAACTTTAAGACAAGGGCATAGAACTTTAGATCATTTAAATAACAGATGAGGTTCAAAACAATGCACTGCTTGAAAAATGTAGAAGCTAATTGTCCAAGTCTCCAGGAGCTACTTTGGAAAATTTAGGAGTTAATGTCCCCTGGGAAAAATTTCATCCAGCTGCCTTCGATTAGGCAATAGAGCAGTCAACTTGCAAACCTTCTATAAAGTTTGCATGCCTCCTGACTTGTGAATAATTAGTCAATTTGGTTGTTGATGGATGGTGTCCAGTAACTAGCTATGGAGAACAAAGGAAGGACAAAGGACATCGAGACCGAAAGTTTCTTTCTCAATCCAAAAAGGAAAAAAAAAAAAAAGTAGCATTAAATTCTTCTCTGGTTGAACTGATCTTGAAAACAGTTACAAAAAGCTTCACGAAGCTACATCTTACTGACACAGTTTATGAATAGAATATTCTCAACATTTTATTACAAAGTTTAGCATGATCTAAAGGGAACACTTTCTTGTGCAAATAAGACAGCGATGGACAGGCAATAATTTTAAGAAATAAAGCAGGTGTACTTCTGTGTCCATACATTATAAAAAATTATATGCCGATCAACTGGACAACTTAGAAGGGATGGATAAATTCATAGAAACATACAATCTTCCAAAACTGAATCAGAAAGAACTAGAAAATCTGAACAAACTGAATACTAGGAATGAAATTAAATTGGGGGGGGGGACCCTGCAAAAAACAAAAGCCAAGGACCAGATGGCTTCACAGGTGAATTCTACTAGACTTTAAAGAGTTAGCACCTATTCTTCCCAAACTATTCTGAAAAATAAAAGACGAAGAAAAACTTCCAAATTCATTCTTTCATCCCACATCACCATGATACCAAAGCAAAGGAAGGCACTACAAAACAACAACGACAAACTTCAGGCCAATATTTCTGATGCACACAGATGCAGAAATCCTCTACAAAATATTAGCAAACTGAATTCAACAGTACATTAAAAAAATCACTCACTACCATCAAGTAGGAAAAGCAAGGAATGCAAGGGTAGTTCAGCATTCACAAATCAATCAGTGTGATTCGTCCCATTAACAAGAGGGAGGATAAAAACTAAAAAATCGGAGTTAAGATGGCGGAGGAGTAGGAGACACCGTTTTCAGCTGGTCCTCCGAGTCGAGCTGGATAGGTACCAGACCAGCCTAAACAACCACGGAACCAGCCTGTGACGCAGGAAGACGCATCTGGATCTCTACAAATGAACATCTCCAGCGCTGAGTATTGAGGTACGAAGCGGGGAGCCATGAAACTCTGCACAGATATCGGAAGATAAACGGAAGGGGGAGGGAGCCGCCGCGTTCGGGCGCCGGGAGGCGGTAGCCACTTGCACGGGAGAGCGGGCGGGGCTCACGGTCGGCACCCGCAAAACAGCAGACTGAGACCGTGAGCCGGGTGCGCGCGCCACCAGGCATCTCGCGGAACCCCGGAATCCCGGTGCGCTCACTGGATCCAGACTGAGACCGGGAGATCCGGGAGCGCACGCGGGGCGGCTGGCGGCTGGCGGCGTTAGAAACACAAAGGACAGAGACGCGCCGGCCCTGGAAGTGAGGGCAGGGACGCCGGGTGTGGGGCGCACATCCCGGACGCTGCAGGGTTGAGCAGCACCAACAGAAACAGAGTTAAAGTGGCCAGAACATTAGTAGAGAACGGGCCGCAATCCTTCTGTTCCGTGACAGAGGCTGAAATTTGGCCGCTGCTGCTCTGACCCTCAGAAGAGGCACAGCAAACCGCCAGGGAAAGCCGCCAGAGAACAAAAGCCTGGAAATACCGGCTCAGGGAGTGCCCATCCCCATCCCCCCTCGCAGGGGACACGGAGACTCTACCCAAACAGGGTTGCCTGAGTATCGGCGCGGCAGGCTCCTCCCCCAGAAGGCAGGCTGAAAAATCAAGAAGCCCACAACCCGAGGCGCCTGGGTGGCGCAGTCATTGAGCGCCTGCCTTCGGCTTAGGGCGTGATCCCGGCATTCCGGAAAGGAGTCCCTCATCGGGCTCCTCCGCTGGGAGCCTGCTTCTTCCTCTCCCACTCCCCTGCTTCTGTTCCCTCTCTCGCTGGTTGGCTGCCACATAAATAAATAAAATCTTTAAAGAAGAAGCCCACATCCCTAAGATCCCTATAAAACAAGGGGCACGGCCTGGGACCCAGTCAACAATTTGGGCTCTGGAAACCCCGCAACCTCTCTTCATCAGAATGACAAGAAGGAGAAGCCCCCCCCAGCAAAGAAAAGACAGTGAGACTGTGGCCTCTGCCACAGAAATAATGGATATGGATGTAACCAAATTATCAGAAATGGAATTCAGAGTAACGATGGTCAAAATGATGAGTAGAATTGAAAAAACTATTAACGAAAAGGTTACTGAGAATATAGAATCCCTAAGGACAGAAATGAGAGCGAATCTGACAGAAATTAAAAATTCTATGAGCCAAATGCAGGCAAAACTAGAGGCTCTGATAGCCAGGGTCGCAGAAGCAGAGGAACGGGTTAGTGAATTGGAGGATGGGTTAATAGAGGAAAAAATGAAAATAGAAGATGGTCTTAAAAAAATCCACGCCCACGAATGTAGGTTACGGGAGATTACTGACTCAATGAAACGATCCAATGTTAGAATCATCGGCATCCCCGAGGGGGTGGAGAAAAACAGAGGTCTAGAAGAGATATTTGAACAAATTGTAGCTGAAAACTTCCCTAATCTAGCAAGGGAAACAAACATTCGTGTCCAAGAGGCAGAGAGGACCCCTCCCAAGCTCAACCACGACAAACCTACGCCACGTCACGTCATAGTGCATTTCGCAAATATTAGATGCAAGGATACAGTATTGAAAGCGGCCAGGGCAAAGAAATTTCTCACGTACCAAGGCAAAAGCATCAGAATTACGTCAGACCTGTCTACACAGACCTGGAATGAGAGAAAGGGTTGGGGGAGCATATTTAAAGCTCTCTCAGAGAAAAACATGCAGCCAAGGATCCTTTATCCAGCAAGACTGTCATTCAGAATTGATGGAGAAATAAAGACATTTCAGAATCGCCAGTCACTAACCAATTTTGTAACTACGAAACCAGCCCTACAGGAGATATTACGGGGGGTTCTATAAAAGTAAAAAGGCCCCAAGAGTGATACAGAACAGAAAGTCACAGCCAATACAAAAAAAGACTTTACTGGCAACATGGCAACATTAAAATCATATCTCTCAGTAATCAGTCTTAATGTAAATGGTTTGAACCATCCCATAAAGCGCCACAGGGTTGCAGATTGGATAAAAAGAAATGACCCATCCATTTGCTGTCTACAAGAGACTCATTTCAAACCCAAAGATGCATTCAGACTGAGAGTAAGGGGATGGAGTACCATCTTTCACGCAAATGGTCCTCAAAAGAAAGCTGGGGTAGCAATTCTCATATCAGATAAATTGGATTTTAAACTACAGACTATAGTTAGAGACGCAGAAGGGCACTATATTATTCTTAAGGGAAGTATTCAACAAGTGGATATGACAATTATAAATATATATGCCCCCAACAGGGGAGCAGCAAGATACACAAGCCAACTCTTATCCAGAATAAAGAGACATATAAATGAAAATACATTAATAGTAGGGGACCTCAACACTCCACTATCAGAAATAGACAGAACACCCTGGCAAAAACTAAGCAAAGAATCAAAGGCTTTGAATGCCATACTCGACGAGTTGGACCTCATAGATATATATAGAACACTACACCCCAGAACCAAAGAATACTCATTCTATTCTAATGCCCATGGAACATTCTCAAGAATAGACCATGTTCTGGGACACAAAACAGGTCTCAACCGATACCAAAAGATTGAAATTATCCCCTGCATATTCTCAGACCACAACGCTCTGAAATTGGAACTCAACCACAAGGAAAAATTTGGAAGAAACTCAAACACTTGGAGACTAAGAACCATCCTGCTCAGGAATGACTCGATAAACCAGGAAATCAAAAATCAAATTAAACAATTTATGGAGACCAATGAGAATGAAAATACAACAGTCCAAAACCTATGGGATACTGCAAAGGCAGTCCTAAGGGGGAAATACATAGCCATCCAAGCCACACTCAAAAGAATAGAAAAATCTAAAATGCAGTTTTTATATTCTCACCTCAAGAAGCTGGAACAGCAACAGAGGGACAGGCCTAATCCACGCACGAGGAAGCAGTTGACCAAAATTAGAGCTGAAATCAATCAAGCAGAAACCAGAAGTACAGTAGAGCAGATCAACAGGACTAGAAGCTGGTTCTTTGAGAGAATCAATAAAATTGACAGACCACTGGCAAGACTTATCCAAAAGAAAAGAGAAAGGACCCAGATTATTAAAATTATGAATGAAAAAGGAGAGGTCACGACGAGCACCATTGAAATTGGAAGGATTATTAGAAATTTTTATCAACAGCTATATGCCAATAAACTAAGCAATCTGGAAGAGATGGAATCCTTCCTGGAAACCTATAAACTACCAAGATTAAAACCGGAAGAAATTGATTCCTTAAACAGGCCAATTAATTATGAAGAAATTGAGTCAGTGATAAACAACCTTCCAAATAACAAAACTCCAGGCCCGGACGGTTTTCCTGGGGAATTCTACCAAACATTCAAAGAAGAAATAATACCTATTCTCCTAAAGCTATTTCAAAAAATAGAAACAGAAGGAAAGCTACCAAACTCATTCTATGAGGCCAATATTACCTTGATCCCCAAACCAGGCAAAGACCCCCTCAAAAAGGAGAATTACAGACCGATTTCCCTAATGAATATGGACGCCAAAATCCTCAACAAGATACTTGCTAATAGAATCCAACAGTACATTAAAAGGATTATCCATCATGATCAAGTGGGATTCATACCTGGGATGCAAGCGTGGTTCAATATTCGCAAATCAATCAGCGTGATACATCATATCAACAAGAAAAGACTCAGGAACCATATGATCCTCTCAATCGATGCCGAAAAAGCATTTGACAAAATACAGCATCCTTTCCTGATTAAAACCCTTCAGAGTGTAGGAATAGAAGGTACATTTCTCAATCTCATAAAAGCCATCTATGAAAAGCCTACTGCAAATATTATTCTCAATGGAGAAAAGCTGGAAGCCTTTCCCTTAAGATCAGGAACTCGACAAGGATGCCCACTCTCGCCACTATTATTCAACATAGTACTAGAAGTCCTTGCAACAGCAATCAGACAACAAAAAGGGATCAAAGGTATTCAAATTGGCAAAGAAGAAGTCAAAATGTCTCTCTTTGCAGATGACATGATACTCTATATGGAAAACCCAAAAGAAGCCACTCCCAAATTATTAGAAGTTATAGAGCAATTCAGTAACGTGGCAGGATACAAAATAAATGCTCAGAAATCAGTTGCATTTCTATACACGAATAATGAGACCGAAGAAAGAGAAATTAGGGAATCCATCCCATTTACAATAGCACCAAAAACCATACGTTACCTTGGAATTAACTTAACCAGAGACGTAAAGGACCTATATTCTAGAAACTATAAATCACTCTTGAAAGACATTGAGGAAGACATAAAAAGATGGAAAGATATTCCATGCTCATGGATCGGAAGAATTAACATAGTTAAAATGTCCATGCTACCCAGAGCAATCTACACTTTCAATGCTATCCCGATCAAAATACCAAGGACATTTTTCAAAGAACTGGAACAAACAGTCCTTAAATTTGTATGGAAACAGAAAAGGCCCCGAATCTCCAAGGAACTGTTGAAAAGGAAAAACAAAGCTGGGGGCATCACAATGCCGGATTTCAAGCTGTACTACAAAGCTGTGATCACAAAGACAGCATGGTACTGGCACAAAAACAGACACATAGACCAATGGAACAGAATAGAGAGCCCAGAAATGGACCCTCAGCTCTTTGGGCAACTAATCTTTGATAAAGCAGGAAAAAACATCCGGTGGGAAAAAGACAGTCTCTTCAATAAATGGTGCTGGGAAAATTGGACAGCTACATGCAAAAGAATGAAACTTGACCACTCTCTCACACCATACACAAAAATAAACTCCAAATGGATGAAAGACCTCGATGTGAGACAGGAATCCATCAAAATTCTAGAGGAGAACATAGGCAGCAACCTCTACGACATCGGCCAAAGCAACCTTTTTCATGATACATCCCCAAAGGCCAGAGAAACAAAAGACAAAATGAATTTATGGGACTTCATCAAGATTAAAAGTTTCTGCACAGCCAAGGAAACAGTCAGAAAAACTAAGAGGCAGCCCACGGAATGGGAGAAGATATTTGCAAATGACACTACAGATAAAGGACTGGTATCCAAGATCTACAAAGAACTTCTCAAACTCAATACACGAGAAACAAATAAACAAATCAAAAAATGGGCAGAAGATATGAACAGACACTTTTCCAATGAAGACATACAAATGGCTAACAGACACATGAAAAAATGTTCAAAATCATTAGCCATCAAGGAAATTCAAATCAAAACCACACTGAGATACCACCTTACGCCAGTTAGAATGGCAAAAATAGACAAGGCA
Source organism: Ursus arctos (assembly GCF_023065955.2). NCBI lineage: Eukaryota > Metazoa > Chordata > Mammalia > Carnivora > Ursidae > Ursus > Ursus arctos. Next base: position 25,787,892 of record NW_026622908.1, read on the forward strand.
AGAAACAACAATTGTTGGAGAGGATGTGGAGAAAGGGGATCCCTCCTACATTGTTGGTGGGAATGCAAGTTGGTACAGCCACTCTGGAAAACAGTGTGGAGGTCCCTTAAAAAGTTAAAAATTGAGCTACCCTATGATCCAGCCATTGCACTACTGGGTATTTACCCCAAAGATACAGACGTAGTGAAGAGAAGGGCCATATGCACCCCAATGTTCATAGCAGCAATGTCCACAATAGCTAAATCGTGGAAGGAGCCGAGATGCCCTTCAACAGATGACTGGATTAAGAAGTTGTGGTCCATATATACAATGGAATATTACTCAGTTATCAGAAAGAACGAGTTCTCAACATTTGCTACAACATGGACGGCACTGGAGGAGATAATGCTAAGTGAAATAAGTCAAGCAGAGAAAGACAACTATCATATGATTTCTCTCATCTATGGAACATAAGAACTAGGATGATCGGTAGGGGAAGAAAGGGATAAAGAAAGGGGGGGTAATCAGAAGGGGGAATGAAACATGAGAGACTATGGACTATGAGAAACAAACTGAGAACTTCAGAGGGGAGGGGGGTGGGGGAATGGGATAGACCGGTGATGGGTAGTAAGGAGGGCACGTATTGCATGGTGCACTGGGTGTTATACACAACTAATGAATCATCGAGCCTTACATCGGAAACCGGGGATGTACTGTATGGTGACTAACATAATATAATAAAAAATCATTAAAAAAAAAAAAAACTAAAAAATCATCTCAATAGATGCGGAAAAACCATTTGACGCAATACAACATCTACTCGTGACAAAAATTCACAACGTAATGGATTTAGAGAGAATATAACTCAAAAAAATTAAGCCATATGTGAAAAACCCACCCCTAACATCATACTCTGTGGGGAAAACTTTTTCTCTCAGATCAAGAACAAGACAAGGATGCCCACTCTCACACTTTTATTCAACGTAGTGCTGGAAGTCTTAGTTGCGGCAAACAATCGAGGAAAAAAAATAAAGACATCCGAATTGGTAAGGAAGAATAAAACTAACACTGTTTGCAGATGATCTGATACTACATACAGAAAACTGTTAAGATTCCACCAAGAATTATCAGAACTGATAAATGAATTCAGTAAAGCTGCAGGATAGAAAATTAATGTACAGAAATGGTTTGCATTTTTCTACACTAATAATGAAGTAGCAAAAGGAGAAATTAAGAAAACAATCACATTTATAAGTGGACCAAAAATAATAAAATACCTAGGAATAAATTTAACCAAGATGGTGAAAGATCTATACTCCAAAAACTATAAGACACTGATGAAAGAAATTGAAGATGACATAAAAAATGGAAACATATGCCATGCTCATGAATTAGAGGAGTTGATATCATTAAAATGTCCATACTGCCCAAAGCAGTCCATACATTCAAGGCAATCCCTATCGCAATACCAACAACATTTTTCACAGAACTAGAACAAATAATCTAAAATTTGTATGGAACCACAAAAGACCCCAAATAGCCAAAGCAATATTAAGAAAAACAAAGCTGGTGGTATTACAGTCACAGGTGTGAAGATATTCTACGAAGCTATAGTAACTGAAACTGTTTGGTACTGGCACAGAATAGACATACATCAGGCAAACAGAATAGAGAGCTCAGAAATAAACCCACACCTATATGGTCAATTAATCTTTGACAAAGGAAGCAAGAATATGCAATGGGGAAAAGACAGTCTTTTCAATAAATGGTGTTGGGAACACTGCTCAGCTACATGCAAGAGCATGAACTAAATCATTTTATTATAGCATGTTCAAAAACAAAATCAAAATGATTAAGGACCTAAATGTGGGACATGAAAACATAAAACTACTAAAAGAACATAGGCAGTAATCTCTTGGATTTCAGCCTTAGTAACAAACTTATGGATGTCTCCTCAGGCAAGGGAAATAAAAGCAAAAATCAACTATTGGCACTACATCAAAATAAAAAGCTTCTGCACAGTGAAGGAAACAATTAAGAAAACTAAAAGACAACCTACTAAATGGGAGAAGATATTTGCAAATGATATATCCAATAAGGGGTTAGTATCCAAAATATAGAAAGAACCGACACAACTTAACACCAAAAAAAAGGAAAAATAAAAACAAAACAAAACCAAAAAACACCTCAATCTGATTACAAACGGTCAGAGGTCCTGAATAGGAATTTTTTTCAAAGAAATACAAGTGGCCAACAGACACACAGAAAGGTGCTCAATGTCATTAGTCATCAGGGAAATGCAAATCAAAACCACAATGAGATATCACCTCACATCAGTCAGAATGGCCAGTATCAAAAAGACAAGAAAAAACAGGTGTTGGTGAGGATGTGGTTCTCATGCACTGTTGGTGGGAATACAAACTGGTGTATCCACTGAGGAAAACGGTATAGAGATTCCTTAAAGAATTAAAAATAGAACTACCCTATGCTTCAGTAAATCCACTACTGGGTATTTAGCCAAAGAAAACAAAAACACAAATTCGAAAGGATATACACACCACTATGTTTACTGCAGCATTATCACAATAGCTAAAACATGGAAGTAACCCAAATGTCCATCAATAAATGAATGAATAAAGATATGGTGTATATATATGTACAATGGTATATTATCCTGCCATAAAAAATGAGATTTTGCCATTTGTGAAAACATGGATGAACCTAGAGCGTATGATGCTAAGTGAAATAAGTCAGACAAGAGAAAGACAAATACCATATGATCGTGCTTCTATGTGGAATCTAAAAAAACCCAAAACAAACAAAAAATCAGTCTCTTAAAAGAGAACAAACTAGTAGTTTCCAGAGGGCAGGACGGTGGGGAGATGGGCAAAGTAGATAAAAGAGAGTAAGAGGTACAAACATCCGTTGATAAAAATATAGACTTTTTCTTTATTAAGTCTATTTAAAAATAGACTTATTTATAAAGATAAAAAATATAGCATAGGGAATATAGTCAATAATACTATAATAATGTATGGCAACAGTTGGTGCTGTCACTTACTGTGGTGAACACTGAGTAATGTATGAAATTGTTGAATCACTATGTCATACACCTGAAATTAATATCACATTGTATGTCAATTACAATTCAATTTTAAAAAACCCTACAAATAAGAGAGTGGTAGACTGGCTGGTCAGTGATGGACTGGCTGGTCGTGCCAAGACATAGAGCAAGCGTGCTTCTGGGGCCATTCATTTCTTCCAAAAACAGTTGTTACTTCTATTGCAAGGATACAACTTTTATTCAAAATTAGTTATTTGCAAGTATAGACTCCTTTTAGTTATTTTTTTTAAATGGAGTTTAGCCAAATTTGGTGTTTAAAATAACTTATTTCTTATTAGCTAAATGCTAGTGGAAATGAGGGCAATAATTCAGGGGTTGGAAATATATTTTAATTTTCCCAATCACCCCATTTGTGTGCCTAATTAGTCAAAACCTTTAGTTAGAGCTCACCCTTTCCATCCTCTGTGACATATGCAACACATTCACATTCAGATAATGATATAACTTATATGTCCTTAAGGAAAGTCAGTATTCAGGGAAGATTAATTGTAAGTAATAAAATGAGAGTTTCTATATAAAAGCTGGGTGAGAGGTATGAGTTTTATTACAAAGCATTATTTTTCCCTATTTTAACTACTTTTGCTTTATTACTTCTACTACTTTTCTTTTTTAATTAATTAAAACAATCAGTTGATTACTCAACCTTCAAATTAATTATGTGCATATCTTTGGGCAGAACATTCTGCTATGAGCGATTCATTCAAAGAAATAACGCATACATAGAGAAAATGTTATGTACTAAGATTATCAAGGAAAAATTGCTTGTAATAGTAAAAAGCCAGAAACTACCTAAATGTTCATTTATGGGTTCAAATTAAAAATCATGTGGTTATCTATAAAATGAAGCATTATAAAACCATTAAAAAAGATAACTAAATCAACTAATACAGAAAGATGCCTAAAAATATACTAGATAAAAAATCAGTTTGTGTAACATATGAATATATACACACAATATATATACACACACTTTATAGCAATTTCATATTCGTTTAATGAAACATGTTCATTGTGGTTACCCATGTGAGAGGTGGGATTGTCAGGACTTTCTTTTCTGTTGCATATATTTCTGCACTTGATATTTTTGAGGAAAATATATCTTTTTTTCTCTAATTAAATTATAAAGACAAAAAGGGAGATGATGTAAGAAATACATTTTAAATTATTTGCTTATAATTACATTTATTTTAAGCAGATTCTTGGTTACGGTTATAAAATATAAGTACTTTTTATGATCTTTTATACAATTAAAGTCCACTGAGACACACTGACACATAACGGATAAAAATATTTCTTTTCTAGTAAAAGATCTCACTTTTAGAAAAGAAAAAATATACACACACATATGTGTGTGTATACCTACATATATGCATATATGTATATAGGTAGATATAGGTATTGATACAGATATCAGAAGTCATTCCTGAAGCAGATGAGCACATTTATCTACATTCTTCTTCGGATCCTGCCATTTCAATGGCCCAGCTTTTCTGTTAAGCCAGAGATGCACACTTAGTAAGTTACAACCATGACCCTTCCATGTAGCCCTGCTGATGGCATTTTGGGCATTCTACATGCCATCCGCTAGAAACCTATCAGCTTTTGCAGTCTGATTACTATTCTGATTCCAAACATCACCAGTCAACTATTTCTAGACATTAAAAGTATTTTGAATTACTTAATACTTTCATTGCTGATGGGTATTGAAAAGCCCCACTACCAAGTAAGCCCAGATTCAAATTCTTTGCATGGGGAAAAAAGAGTACTCTGCATGGGGAAAAAAGAGTACTCTCCATGTTGAAGGATCGCTCCGCCTGGCTAACAGCCACAGCCAGGCCTGGGGATTTCAGCAACTCAAATAAATTAATTAGTGGAACCACCAATTAATTTGCAGCCCATTTATCAAAAAAGCTTAATGACTCTGACATAAGCCCATATCTCATTTCGCAACCTGCTATACCACCCCTGCTCCCTGCAGCTGTTCCTCGTTGCGCCGCAGAACACCAGCGTGTTCACAGAATGCTCGGCCAGAATTAGTGTCCCCGGGTTCTCCACACCTCTGGGGCAGGGGCCTGGCGGAGATCTGGGCCAGCTGATGTGGCCGTGATGCCAGACTTTTTCTCTTCTGCCCAGTCCTTTTGGCCTGTTTACATGATAGTAGCAGATGGTTCCCTACTCTCAAATGTTTTGCAAATCTCAAAAAAGAAAAAAAGAAGTTTTATTGTTGCCATTGCATTTTTCATGTTGAAGGAAGGTGAGATCCAGAAGGAGAGGGAGGTCCCCGGGAGACACGTGTGCACCTCAGAGAAAAATGGTAAAACACCCACCCTTACCTTTATTAAAGGAAAAGGAATTATGTACTAGCTAGGTCGTTTGCACACGCCACTCGTTTAGTCCATATTTAATACGTACTGCATCCTGCTTATCTTAAAAACATTCAGAGAGAGGAAACGTGAAACACGGGAATGTTTTCAGGGAACACGAAAGCATTCTATCTCCTTTGTAAATGTTGGTTTATATTCATATGGTTCATTCTCTCAGAAAAAAATAACTCCAAAGAAAAAATGCAAGAGGAAAAACTAAAAATCAGACTCAAACCACAGCTCTTTTCCTGCAAATGATTACTGAAAATGTCACCCCTCTGTACTTTCATTCCTGCCACATCAATTTTTCTTTTTCACTCCCACTGGCTTCAACACAAACACGGGTTTTATGTGTGGATTGCAGTTTGTAATCTCCAAATTTAAAATCACCAGCGTTTTAACTCTGTGTTACCACCTCAGGGTTTTTAGGTAACTGTAAACTTTAGGTCAAAAGAATAGCAAAGCTGTTAATCACTGATTATAACTAAAGTGATCTTTCACTTAAGTTGCTTAGAAGTGAAAGTTCTGTTGTGTGTCAAGGGGTTCTTTTTGATTTGGGTTTTATCTGTTCCTAGAGAGAAGCCGTATTTCATTCATTATCTATTACACATGCAGAAAAAATGGGCAAGGCAATGTGGAAACAAAGATTAGGAACTCAGGTAATTTAAGAGGAATAACTGAAAGAGAGAGAGACAGAGAGAGAATGATTCTTACCAGTAAACTAAGGGAACACACAGGCAGCTAATAAATCCAATAAGGAAAGGGTCCATAAACATAAGAACTATAGTTCTTATAAACATAAGAACTAGGATGATCGGTAGGGGAAGAAAGGGATAAAGAAAGGGGGGGGTAATCAGAAGGGGGAATGAAACATGTGAGACTATGGACTATGAGAAACAAACTGAGGGCCTCAGAGGGGAGGGGGGGTGGGGGAATGAGATAGGCTGGTGACGGGTAGTAAGGAGGGCACGTATTGCAAGGTGCACTGGGTGTTATACACAAGTAATGAATCATGGAACTTCACATCAAAATCTAGGGATGTACTGTATGGTGACTAACATAATATAATAAAAAATCGTTAAAAAAAAAGAAGGGGGGTAATCAGAAGGGGGAATGAAGCATGAGAGACTATGGACTATGAGAAACAAACTGAGGGCCTCCGAGGGGAGAGGGGTGGGGGAATGGGATAGACTGGTGATGGGTAGTAAGGAGGGCACGTATTGCATGGTGCACTGGGTGTTATACACAACTAATGAATCATCGAGCCTTACATCGGAAACCGGGGATGTACTGTATGGTGACTAACATAATATAATAAAAAATCATTATAAAAAAAAAAAAAAAAAAGGAAAGGGTCCATAGGTTCAGGCAATGGGAATCAGAAAATGAGATGAATGTGTCGTGAAAACCAGAAAGAACATCTGGGAAAATGAGGGTAGAGGCTTAGGGAAGATGCATATAAAAATTACATGTGAATCTGTATCCACCAGCCAAATCCACAAAATTATTGATAGAACATTATTTCTTCCTGAGAATGCATCCTGGGTTGGAATCCTTTTCAGTATTGGGTTTCCAAAAGTCATCATGAATAATGTTGGTCCACGAGATAAAACTTAAACTGGTCTAGATCCCATCTAGATCAAATGCCTGAGCGCCACCTATCAGGAATGGATACTAGAAACAAAGCTAGAATATCGTACTAAACCAACTCCCTTCAGTTTAAGAGGAACATTGTGAACATTATGCCCAGTACAAGATATTCACATATAATAATTATTATGTATTTGTACCTAAGCACTGACAAATAAACAAATCCAGACTTAGGTAAGGAGAGACTTATTAAAAAACATCATTGCAATAGTAGGAAAAGAGATGACTCCAATGGAGAAAGGGGTTATTTCAGCAAGAACACTCTGCCCATGAGAATTGCAGCATCTCAAAGGTTAGTCAGAGAAGGGCTTTCCTTTTATAGGGAGTAGTAAACAAAGCTAGAAAGAACTGGGTACCAGTGAGTAGGATGAAAGTGTTCTTTGATAGAACAGTAGATCAGAGACTGTTTTATTATGAGGTCAGCTATTCTCAAGAGGGCCCTTGAAGTGGGGTTGTATGCTGGCTCAGGCTGAGGGCGGTGGTGGGGAGGGTTCCTAAGTTACGGTGCCCGGGGGAAGGAGAGAAGCTTAACTCAAGTTTGGTCAAGTCAATATACAGCAGGTGTTTTGTCCATGTTGGTCAGTGGGTAGCAGTTCAGCTAACATTTATGGGCCAAAGCATGGGAATTTCAAGGGCCTGCATCTGCCTTGTCATACGTAAACAAAGGGGGCATCCATGACTCTTACATAACTCATATGGGAAAGGATAAAGCCCTTCCCAGAACACAGAAGGGTGAGGGTATTTCTTAATTGTTCCCATTTTCCAGCAACACTGGGCTACAGTAAAATATAACAAGGTCAGCACTGTGCTCTTAGGAATTTTGTCTGCTCTGTTTACTAACGTATGCTCGGTCCTAGCACAGCACCCAGCTCCTCCTTGGTCTTCAACACATATTTTTGAGTGGAGAATAAATACATAAAGGAAATACGTTTCACTGGAATAGAGAAGAAAGGAGACAAGTGATCAAACTATTCTAGATGACACTATATATTTCATAGTTCAAAGACAATGTGTCTGATTTGAGGAGCAGAGGGTAGGGCACCAGACTTGAGAGGTTAGAAGTGATGCTCTTGTGGGAAGAGAAAATTACTTTCTTTACTCTTTTCCTAAATTGAGAAACAGGCAACCTTCTTGCAAAATGAATTTAGTAATATGCCCAAATCTCTCAAGTAGAAGAACCACGTTTCAAAGGTGTTGTTATTATCACCTTCTTTTGTAGAAGAGTTCTTCTCATTTACAAAATGGAATTTGAATGGTCCCAAACATAGGATTCTTGTTTGGTTTTTCTTTAGAAACTGTATCTTACTTTTGGCCATGATGGCCTATAAGACTGGATTAGGAAACATAGCTGAGACCTAAAGCAACCTGGAATATTCCCTCCATACTGAATTTTGCCTTTTAACCTACTTATGACAAGAGAGAATTCCACAAAGCAGATTCCATGAACCATGCAGAACTCGACCTCACAAACTTCGTCACTGGAAAAACAGAAAACTAGAGAAATACCAACCTCTATGTGTGCAGTGTAACTATCAACATGGAAAAAGTAGAGGGGGTTTTTGATTCTTATGTAGATTCAAGAAACTGGGATGTGGGGGTAAAGAGAGAGAGAGGCAGGCAGAGATGGATGGATGGATGGAAGGGAGGAAAGAAGGAAAGAAGGGAGGAAGGAAGGAGTGATTTGTGCTGTGATACGTATCTAGTTGATGCTAGAGGCAGGCAGAAAAGGAAGGAAGCAATGAAGGGACGGAATGAAGGAAGGGAGGAAGGGAGAGGGAGGAAGGAAGGAACAATTACAGCGATTCATATCAGTTCATGCTAGAGGCAGGAAGAAAAAGAAGGAAGAAATGAAGGGAGGGATGGAGAGAGAAAGGAAGGAAAGAGGGAAGGAGGGAGGAGAAGAGAAACAGTAAACACACCTTCAGATAATATTATTCAAGTCATCGTGTTCTTACCAGATTTCTTTTCTTGGGATAGATAAGGAGGGGAAAGAGACTTAAAAATTCTCTGTTATATATTGTCCCTGCCTGGGGAGTGAAGCAGAATGATTTGTACCAAAAAGAAAAAGAAAGATAGAGAAATAAGATTTTCTACCTAAAAGCTTCAGTAAACAGGTGCTTTGAATTGATTTTCAATATTAGTAATAGACATAGCAATTTGAGTTGCAAGTGACAGAAAATCAATAGAACTCGTTTTGGCAAGAAGGTTAATTTATTGGAAGAATATGAGGGTATTACTTGTAATAGAAGAAATGGTTGGAAAACTGAACTGTAAGAAGGAGAGGAATGAATAGATTAGGATGCCACCAAGACTTACTCGATCCATCTGTCATGTCTGCCTTCCTCTGGAGAACACACTGCATGCGTGTCTGTGTTCTGTTACACTTCAGACCCCTTGATAGGACCCACAGTCATCACTGACAGGGTCTGAGCCTCATGTTCTAAGGAAGAACTTTCTCTCCCTCAGTTCTGTGAGAAAACAAATCTCATACAGCTTTGGTGAGTAGTTGGGGTCGAAGCACGGGATCAAGGAGAGCAGATCACGCAAACCAGATCTAGAACTGTCCCTAGAACCACATGGTTAAGTGGGAGCAGGAATTGTGGGGTTGTCAATACGAGTATAAATTATCCGGGCTTGTATGTGGGTAGGTTGCCAGCTTGAGAGAGAGGCTGACAAAGTCAGAACAGAACTGCTTTTTCTCATAGCAGTGATGTTAAATAGTACAGATATATCTCTCACTACACAAATGAAGAATAGGAAAAATATCAAAACAATAATTGAATTAAAAGTGAGATTATCACATAAAAATAAGTTTTTAGGTAATAGCAGTGATCGGTTTCATTTTACTATGCTCCCTTGGGGCATAACGTTAATTTATAAATCAATCATTGATAATCTCAGATGCTGGGAACAAGACAATGTGAACACTTTTCATGGTTTCCAGTATTTAGTAGGAACTATCCTATGAAGAGAACGTTGGTACGATACAGGAACAGTCTTCCACTATAGAAGACCCAAATGCCAGACATTCTCTTTCCTGGCTTTTGTTGTCTCTCATATGTATGCATTTGACAAATTCTTGACCTACCTCATGAAGGTACTGAATCACAAGCTATTGAAGCAAGGAATTGAGGCAGCTGGCATCAGAAGCAGAAACATCCAGTTCGTAGGGCATCAGGACAGGCTGTGGCAAGAGCCATCTTGATGGACTAGTTCTGGGCTCTGAGCCTAGCTGCTCTTCAGTTTTCTTTTTTCCTAATCATTTTCTGAGCCTGGTTTTCCAGCCTTCTGCATTTCTTGGCACTAACCAACATCCTTATGATAAACTCTTTTTCTGCTTAAATAAGTCACAATTGATTTTTGATGTCTGTGACCTAGGTCTCTGTTTAGTGCACAAGAACTCAATCAGAACTCTTAAAAGCTACAGCCCTCTAAGAATACATTGCATATGATGTTAAAACCTCTGGGAATTTGTTTTGTAGTTCAGCAAGAAAATAAGGTATGATTTATATAGAGCTTGTCAGAAATACAGTTCTGCCCAAAGTAAGGAAGACCTGCACTTAGTCTTTGCGAATGTATTAAAGTCATTCTTAGGATGTAAGAAGAAACATAATTAATTAAGGCTTCTAGTCTTTAAACATTTTTTTTAATCTTTTATTTTTTTAAAGATTTTATTTATTTATTTTACAGAGAGAGAGACAGCCAGCAAGAGAGGGAACACAAGCAGGGGGAGTAGGAGAGGAAGAAGCAGGCTCCCAGCAGAGGAGCCTGACGTGGGGCTCGATCCCAGAACGCCGGGATCACGCCTGAGCTGAAGGCAGATGCTTAACGACTGCGCCACCCAGGCGCCCCTGTAAACATTTTCTATAAGGAGATTTTTTTTTTTTTAGATGTAGCTTTAATTGCCCCACCAACTGAGTGAAGTTTTAGAAATGTTCTTTCTCTTTCACTGTTAATGTATAACACAACCTTTATTTACAGATTTAAGTATACCAGTAGAGACACCAAAGAAACACGAATACTCATGATATCATGATGAGTAAAGAGTTGGAACTCTACTGATAGCGAAATCCAAGTAGGTCACATTTATTATATGGTCTGGAATCTAATCAGATTAACAGAGCTTAAAACCAGCTTTCCACTCCAAGCCTTCCAAGAACTGTTTAATTAATGCAAGGGCTTATACCCTTGATTTTTTTTTTTAAAGATTTTATTTATTTATTTGACAGAGATAGAGACAGCCAGTGAGAGAGGGAACACAAGCAGGGGGAGTGGGAGAGGAATAAGCAGGCTCATAGCAGAAGAGCCTGATGTGGGGCTCGATCCCACAACGCCGGGATCACGCCCTGAGCCGAAGGCAGACGCTTAACTGCTATGCCACCCAGGCGCCCCTATACCCTTGATTTTAATCTCATCTCAAATTGTTGTCCAGAGCCATATTGGTTAAATTCAGAATGTAATTTTTCAATTAACGTTTAGGAAGACACTCTACCATTTCTGCTCAATAGAAAGTTTCTACATTTTATTTAATTCATAGATATTTCATAATAAACTCCCAAGCAATTAGAATTTATGATTGTGTTCTGAATTCTTATGCAGATATGCTTTATATAAAGCATGTGTTCCAAAAAGGTTGTATAAAAATGTGTTTGTCTTAAATAAAATTACATTTCAAATCATTAAAGAAACCATATTATTTATTATTTTAAAAAATCAATTCATGTCTTAATATGAATAAATTTCACTTTGGACAGTAGTTTTTAACAATGTTATTAGTTTTAATATTTATAGTTACAAGCAGTCAAAGCCCATTAAATTATCTTTAAATGGGTACAATTTGGGTATATTTGATAAAGCCTATATAAGAATAATAGGAAATAAAAGTCTGCTTTAAGAGGCAAAAATGTTTATAAGAGATGCTTTGTAAATTCAAGAAAGAAATGACAAATTTTATATTAGTGTAAGCCATGAGAAGGAAAACAAAGGAACAAATATCTATTTGGAAATTTGGCAATTTTGTACAAAATTTTACTCGGTTTAATGCCTACAGTAGTCCAAGAAAAGGAACTACTACCCCCATTTCTTAAATTTAGAAAAGATGCTCGGACTGACTTATTTCACTGAGCATAATACACTCTATTTCCATCCACGTTGTTGCTTTCACTAATATGTGGAATTTAAGAAACAAAACAGATGAACATAGGGGGAGAAAAAGAGAGGCAAACCATAAAACAGACTCTTCACTACCAGAGAAAAAACTGAGGGTTGTTGGAGAGGAGGTAAGGGGGTGGGTTAAATGGGTGATGGGGATTAAGGAGGGCACTTGTGATGAGCACTGGGTGTTATATGTAAGTGCTGAATCACTAAGTTCTATTCCTGAAAGTAATATTACACTGCATGTTAACTAACTGGAATTTAAATAAAAACTTGAAATAAAAAAATAAATTAAAAAAAATTAAGTGAGTCAGATTTGACATAAAAAATAAAAAAATAAAGATGCTTATAGTTTGTAAAACTAGGAATTAGAATTTTGAGATAATTTTAATCAGAATTGAATATAACTTAAACCTCTGAAAAATGATTTCAATTATAGTGTAACGAAGTCTAGTGAGCAGTCAGTACATATTTGGTGGGTTAATATATAGATTAATTAAATGATTTAAAAATAACAATTTTGATTCCAATATATGTATCGTCAATTTATCTGTAAATACTGCTTAAGTTTTTTAATTTTTTTTTTTTTAAGATTTTATTTATTTGACAGAGATAGAGACAGCCAGCGAGAGAGGGAACACAAGCAGGGGGAGTGGGAGAGGAAGAAGCAGGCTCCCAGTGGAGGAGCCTGATGCGGGACTCAATCCTAGAACACGGGATCACGCCCTGAGCCAAAGGCAGACGCTTAACAACTGAGCCACCCAGGCGCCCCTAAATGTTTTTTTTAATACATTCAAATCTTTCCCAGAATTTTCTAGATAGCTTTTGCTTTCTCTTTCTCTCTCCCGCCCCCCCTTCTGCTATGTAAGGACACAGCGAGAAGACAACTGTCTGCAACCCAGGGAGAGAGCTATCACCAGACACTGATCCTGCTGGCACCTTGACCTTGGACTTCTTGTCTCCAGAACTGTGATAAAGTACGTTTTGATTGTTTATATTACTTAGTCTATTATGTTTTGTTCTGGCAGCCTAAGCAGATTAAGACATAGACTTAAACCAAGTACTGTATTTTTTGGCCCCACATTTATTTCCAGAAATATTTTCCTTTCCAGAAAAAAAATGTATATATATGTATATATATATATATATACATATATGTATATATATGTATATATATACATATATATAGTGAGACTTAGAGTTGTTTCTTTCCATCCCCACTTCTAGGTTAGGACTACTATTTTGTATTTTCCCAAATTGATCATTTTCTCTCTCATTTTTAAATTTACTTTCTGTTGTGGCTGTGGGGTTTCAAAAGAGAGTAGGCTAAGTGCATGTGCTCAATCTAACTTCTCTAACCAAAAGTTAACTTATTTCAATGCTTTTCAAAATGAAATTATAGTTGAATCAGGACTTATTTTGTGAGTAAAATGGAGAGCAGTGTAAATCTATTTTCTTAGTGACTAAACTTGGGCTCATACAATCCAGGGAAAATGCTCTGATCTGATCTTCAGTCATTCTGTCTGCTGTTCTCAGGATCCTTGCCCAGGTTCCCAAAGTGCACTCAAAAGCAAATTGCTCCACTGTGAGCGTTCATCCATCTGTGCCAAACTTGTGCATACAAGTTCCCAAACATCTACACAGAGACCTTACCACTTCTATATGCCCCATAGGAGCTGGAACTAGATTTCTAGGACTCACAGATACAGTATCATCCCTGTGACCTTTCACTGAACCTAGCTGCATTCTAGCTATATCCTAGTTCCCTTATCATTTCTTGTCTTTGAGAAGCCACTTTCATCAGACCACTTTCCACGTATGGCAATGTAATCATTCCAATGGTCTAAGCCAGTGGCTGTTAATGAGGATGATACATCTTGGGAACATAGGTTGGTATGTTTCTCATGGCCATGTTGATGGGTGAGAGAATTACATTTAGTGGGACAGGACCATACCAGACATTCTGCAATTCACTGAACAGATCCACATAATGAAGAATTTTTTACATGTTTATGAATTTCAAGTGTCTTGGTAGGTATTCATGTAGGTGAAAATTCCAATATAGTAATCTGATCATATAATCTAACCCCATTTTACATATTAGGACAAACTAATTTTTCAAGATTGTAGTATAAATCAATTTCTTGAAGCATGCAACCTTCATGTATGAATATTGATGGAAGACTGGATATTGTTTTGTTCAGAACTTTTCTACAACTTACCATATCTCCAAGGACAACACTTCCTGAAGCATTTGTGTGGCCACTGCGACATACTTGTATTAGTCTGAATTTGCATGTATGGTTTTAACTACTAGTTAATTCATGACATCTAATAAAGTAATGCACATATGCACATATTAAATTGCATTTTGTTTTATAATTAACATATTTTTATTTCTCCACTTATTTCAATTATTTTGAGTTGACTTTTATTTAAATGTTTGGGTGGTTTACATTATCTGTGAATTTCAATCAGAATAGTATAGGGGTATAAAGATACTTTTAAGGGTATTATGGTCCTCCTAGGGTTCAGAATCAAAAGGTTTTCAGTCACAAAGGAAACTCAAAGATTCAAAGCTTTATATACCTTCTTTGAATGTAGATGCAACATATATTTTATTATTTATAAGAAGCCTACAGCAGAGAAATGAGACAGTTAATTCCCTAATAGGATTATCCTGCCTCATTAAATTACCAATAATCACACTGCTGTAAGACTAAAGGCATATGTCTTTTAAAACTGTCATTTATTTACCATTTCAGCAGAAATCTTTTTACCATATATTGTAAACCATATCGCTGCATAATTGTGGGTTTTTAAAACATATTTTGAATGGATCAGGCCAGTGATGGGTATTAAGGAGGGCACGTATTGCATGGTGCACTGGGTGTTATGCGCAAGTAATGAATCATGGAACTTTACATAAAAAACTAGGGATGTACTGTATGGTAACTAACATAATATAATAAAAAATTATTATAAAAAAATGAATGGATCAAAAGACTTACTTTCTTTCTCTTTCCTTCCCACCATTCCTTTCTCACTTTCTTCTGTTTATTTTGTAAATTATGCAAGTAAGACAATACATACTTTCTGCTTGTAAAAAACCAATAAAAAAACCTTTAGAGATAGGAAGAAACTCCTCTTTTAGCATCCTGCACCTCTGAAATTTGAATCTTGCTATCACCAGATAATCATTTTCTTTTTCTAATGTTTACATCCATTTATATACTAGTAAGACATATGTGTGTTTCTGTAGTGGGGGAGGATATGATTGTGTGTGTGTGTGTGTGTGTGTGTGTGTGTGTCTGTTAATGTATTAGTTAAAACTTTTGGTATTTTGTTGAAAGATGTGCCTTAGAGTTCCATCCATATTAGTGCATATAGTTCTCCCTTATTCTTTTCCTCTGCCACGTCATATTTCCACAGTATTAGAATATTAGTCTTCTAAAATTATCCATCAAATAACAAGTAGCATAGACCTTGCATTTCTATAAGCCACTCAGACTTAACTAGAAAGGTGCCGAGTAAATGAAGGAAGTGGATTAAGCTGGGAAAGAGTATGTGTCGTTTTGAAAAACAGATGGAAGGTCACCAAGGAACACCTCCCATTACTTACTTCCTGGATTTTCTTTGCTTAATGTACAAGGATGTGTAAACAGATGACTGGATTAAAGAGAGAATGAGGGGCTAGAAGAAAGAGAAAAAAATACTGCAATTATCTGCACTTGCCTGTTTATGTACCCGTGTTAACATGTAACGACACTGTGGCCTAAAGTTTTCTCTTTAGAAATAATTATCCATAATATTCTTTAGATGCTGGCTGGCATTAGAGAAATGACAGATTCCCAGGACTTAATTCTCTATAATTTAGGGCCCAGCTCTCTACCTGCAACCCCAATTAGAATACGTTTGCCGCTGGAAAATATTCCTTCTGGTTCCTTTCCCAAACCAGAGTTAGAGTACTTATGAGCTTCTCAGAACAGAAGGCACACGATGCTGGTGAGAGGTTGTGTGTTTCACATCCAAAGAAAGTAGATTAATCCTAGATAGAATCTAAATTGGAGAGAGAGCAATATCAGCCCATAGCATAGTCCACTATCCCATCTAATTGGAAATTCATTTCACTTTCTCCTAACCTGAATCAGAACTGCTATGAATTCTGGAAAAAGAAGAAAGAAAGAAAAAGAAACAATGATAAAATAAGATTTTTCAATTTCTGGGAAAATTTTCAGCCATCTTACTTAGATCTTTATCTTTATTATTTCAATTCCTAAGAATATAAGACCAAAATATAGAAATCAAGAACAGACGTTTTAAAAAGATCAGTAAGATTTGTATTGTTTTCATCTTTGTTATCTATATAGGAACTTTTATAGAATTTTAAATCAGAGTTTTCTTTGAAGAAACCCAAAGATTCAATAGTATCCTGTGATGTTTTGCAAATCATTATTTTAATTCTCAGCAAGATAGAACTTCTTTAATTTATTCAGCTCTTCTGACATGGTAATCTGAATAGTATTATCCATAATAATGGGATTTTGCTTTCTTAATTTATCTTCCAAGACTTACTCTACCTTATTCTGTCTCCAAAGCTTTTACCATGGTGATTATCTACTGCAGGAGTAAAGCCACAAGATTCATGAGGATAGAGACTTTTTTGTGTGGGATTTTAGCTGCTTATGTTTTATCAGCCTTTTGGTGATTTGTATTATAATAGTCCTAATACATTACCCAGAGTCCTCTCCCCCTCTAATTCTGTTTGTCAAAATGTGAATCGTGATCCATGCGTGCAACCTTTTCCTATGTAGAAATATTATTTAAAGTAGAACAGGTAAAAGTAAAAAATAATTTGGGATTTTAGTCACCAGTTTTTTAAGCTAGCAAAATCTAATTTAAAAAAAAAAGCAGCATGTTATTTTTCAACTGGAGCCTTAGTGAATGCCCAATATCTAACATGCTTTTACTTAAGAACATTACCTATTGAGGAAAATAGCTAATAAGTCACAACTGATTTACTACTGTAATATAATAAACTGCTTCACGAAATGGATTTATATTAATGTCAAAAATTAAATAAAACTTAAGAAAAAATGAGTTTCATTGTCATAACCTGAATATTTTCAAAATTAATTCTTCATAGCTAGAATGATATCACATAAATATGTGTAATAATATGAAAATTATACATTTCTTCAGTATTTGCTAAAGACACTAAAATTATTTAAATTTTATTTTTGTTTTCACTCCAATTGACTATACATATAACTGTATATTCTAATTACAAATATTTATGTACTTACACATACATGGAGAAAACTTGAAAAAATAATATTTAGTTTTGCTATGAAAAGATTCAGCTTGTGTTATTTTGAATTCACAGCCTACACTATCTTCATTACAAGTTGCTACCTAGTTCCACATTTAAAAAAAAAAAATGTATTCATGTACCAATTTCTTTAAATAAAAAAACATTGTTGAGCTCCAATTACATGCAGAATCTATACTGGGCAATGGACAAAATTAAGCACAAAATATATCCCCATCTCTCTAAACTTTTTTAACTTTGATGGAATAAATAATGCAGGAAAAATAAATATTAAACAAATAAATACCATGAATCTGACTGAATTAAGAGAAAAACAAATGTTATATTTGATTTAGAAAATACATATTTGAATTTAAAATTGAGAAATCTGAAGACTAATAGGAAAAATACGTAGAGGACAAAGACAAATTTAAAAAATAATAAATTTGATTTAGCAATATTAATGCCAGATCAAATAGATATTTAGAAAAAATTAAATAATTTAGCAAATATTTATTGAACACTTATAATGGGCAGCTATTGTACAAAACAGGCAAAAAGAAAGAGAGATAACAAAATACATTATTTATATGTATAGTGTGGTAAATGACAGTGAGAACTAGGCAGAAGCATAAATCAGAAAAGGAAGAAGGAAACAGGAATTCTATGGTTCTAGTAGACTTGAAATTTTTAATAAGGTGGCTTGAAGACCTCACAGAAAAGGTGATATTTAAGAAAAGATACAAAAGAGGAGAATTGAGGAGCTATGCTCGTTTCTCACAGAAGAACAATCTAGGCAAGGGAAACACTACATGCAAAAGCTCTTATATACTGAGATGTTATCTAGAATATTGGAATAGAATAAAGGAGGGTAATATGGTTGAAGTTGAGGGAGTGAAGAAGACAGTATTAATAATTCTAAAGATGGATCATGCTTATAATT
This sequence comes from Ursus arctos, assembly GCF_023065955.2. NCBI lineage: Eukaryota > Metazoa > Chordata > Mammalia > Carnivora > Ursidae > Ursus > Ursus arctos. Next base: position 25,806,416 of record NW_026622908.1, read on the forward strand.
AAAGAACCAAATCACAAAAAGCCATAACATTCATAAGAGGGTGTTAATGTAATATGTCCAACATATGGCTCAGCCGTCTCGAGTTTTTAAGCAGCAGTGCATTCTGAATGGGATTTTACCACCTAATTTTACCACCTAAATTTACCACTCAAAAGTGGGTTCTTATTCATCCAAATATTATGTTTCTGTGCTGTAGTCATGTTGCAATATGTAGATTTAGTTTATATCTTATCTATTACCCTTGTGATGGTCACCTACTTTGCCTCCAGCTTTTGCTACAACAAATTACATTAATATGGACATCTTCTTACATATCTCCTTTCATATTCACTCAAAAGTTTCTCAAGACCATAGAACACGTGCATATTAATTGAAGTAAGTACCATTTGATTCTGCTTCAAAGACACTTTGCCAATTAACATCCTACCAGCTGCATAGGAGGGAGAGTGCCTTAATATCACATAACTTTCTAGTTTAAAAAAATTAATAAGTGTAATTAACCTTTCATCATTAAGATGGTGATCTCTCTTTGTTTGATCTATATTTCTTTGTTTTTCCAGCATGCTTTGGTCTATATTTTTTGTTTTCTTATTCTGTCCCTTTCCAGGAATATTTTTAAAGTAAGTTTGCAAACTGATTGTGAAATTCCAGAAATTTCCAGCCATACTTGTCTTATTGTTACTTCTTGATCATGCCAGGCTTAATTAAGTATAGTTCAAGATAAGTTGTAATTGCCATAATATATAACAATCAGAAATGGTCACTTTGTGTAGTTGGGTAAAGATCAATTAGGCAGTGGGCTGGGTCCTAGCTCACTAGTGTATCTAGATCCATCTTTCTCTTTTTCTTCATAAGGAATATGTTCAAATATAAGAGAAAGTGATGCTAAATCAGGAATATATTTAATTTGAATATAAATCTATTAATTAGATTTTAATTAATTAATTTTGATACTTCGATAATTAATTACTTGCAAAACACCTTTCCATTCATGGCGATATTATCATGTTCTAAGTATCTTGTATTGAATCAAAGAGCTAACTTACAATACTACTTTGGTTGCTGTTCTTGACAAAGTATCTATTTTCTGTGTATAATGAGCACATGACCTGATTGTTTGAATGCCCACTCAACTCCAGAAACTTTGTTACATCTGTCAGTTTCATTTCATCACTAAATTTTGAAGAAAAGATGCTTCTTCCCTGCTACTGTGTATTCCTTACTAAAAATATGTTAGCGAATTAGAATATCTAAAATTGATGTTTGCCTCTGGCATCACAATTTACTATTCACAAGTTACTTTCAAACTCTGGGAAATACTGCTTCTGTTCCAATAGTGTTCTAGCTAGAGTGCCTCTTGGGATGGTTTGGGATTTTGTAAATTTGAACAACAAGAGATCATTTTAGGCAGATTTCTGATTCAAACATTTGATTAATTTGCTTTTATGACCTTTGTTTGACTCACTACTCTGGAAACAATTATAATCCCTAGCCTATCAAAGTGAGTTTGTAATGACACATAGCATTTTCCAGTGGGTAATATATGATCAAACTGGCAAACTAAAGTAAAATCCACTTATAACATCCGTTGTATTTATCTTTGCTTTAAATGTTTACCTTTTAGCTAATGGGCATAAACTCAATATTTTTAGTGTAAAACCCTTACTTATAGTTTAAATCTCAAACAAAATTTCATAAAGAGATTCTTCAGTGGCTGTAAATGCTGATGCTAAGGGAAAAAAAAAGTTTGAGATGACATAGACTTGCTTTGTGCTTTCTTATTTTGACTGTGATTCTTAACGTTTAATCTTTTATGTATGTCTGTCTTATTTATTCAACAAGTATTTATTGAACACCTAATATGTGCCAGAAATCAACATAGGCACTTAAGATACTTCAATAAACAAAACCAATAATGAATTACATAAGCTTAATGAACATCTTAGTTAATTTTAAGTTCAGAGAAGCTGTTCCCCTCACATCTGGAATTGGAAGAGCAGATATCTCCTTCTGGAGAAGCTAGTAAGATTAAATGATGTCATCGTGGTTGTAAGAGGGTTCTCTACCCATGTGTAGAGATTAGTACACAGAATCTGCACTGTATAGCTCTATGAGATGATTTATACTATTACAGTGTAAGGTGAGGGGAGTTGGTGATATATCTTTAACCTGTTTATTTCAGCATTGGCACATTATCTCAATCAACTATCAAAATAATATCAATCATGACCATAGTACATGAATCTGGTCAAGAGGAATTCATGTTAAATGGGATGGATATTTAGCCTGCCAACAATCAACCTTTTTTTTTTTTTAAGATTTTATTTATTTATTTGATAGAGATAGAGACAGCCAGCAAGAGAGGGAACACAAGCAGGGGAAGTGGGAGAGGAAGAAGCAGGCTCATAGCGGAGGAGCCTGATGTGGGACTCAATCCCAGAACGCCGGGATCACGCCCTGAGCCGAAGGCAGACGCTTAACGATTGTGCCACCGAGGCACCCCAACAATCAATCTTTTGATATGTGGACAGTAGAACATTTATAAATGATATAGTATTGGAAGTCAGGGAAGTTAACTTTACGAATGATGCATATCAGTCCAAGGTTTCTGAAATGGCGAACTTTCTGTAAGTTTCTGAGAGATTACAGAAATTAGAAGAAGTGATTTTATTTGCACAAACACATTACATGTAACTATCTGTTGATGAGTATTTCTAATTCACATGAAATTCACATTCTGTGTAGGCCATAGTTATCTGTACCTTCTAGATGTTACCTCTCTTAATCCATATTTTAGCTGACTTTTCCTGTGTGATATTCAATTTTAAATTTCCTAACAAAAAGTCAACTGATTATTTAAACTAAGAATAAATCAGCTTAATATTATATTGCATTTGTTTGAGAAAAAGCGTTAGACAGAGTTAGTGTTTACTGCCATCCAAAGCAAATCTTTTTTTTAAAAAAGTAACCTCTACCTGTAATTTTTCTCCATCCTTCTGGAAGTTACTGTTTAATCACATGCCATAGTTCCATAGAAAGATCTCTAATATTATTTCAGGGATTGATATACCTTGGAGTATACTGGGGTAGTTATTTGGTGAAATTAATCAGAGATTAATTTCTTTGGATATACATTGTCTGAGTTATCTTCTGCAATGACAATATACTAATCTGTAATGTCACCAACAATTAAGACTATGGAGAGTGCCCAGTATTGAGGTTAAAGAGATATCAGTTTGAGTTACAGCTCTCCTAACTACTCTAATCCTTTATCATGTCACTTCTTCGAATTTTAAAGAGATCATCAAAATGAGGGGACTGAAATAATCTCCGTAGTCTTGTTTTATCCTTAAATTTAATGCTTGTAAGATGCTGTTACAGTATTAGAGAGGAATAGTTCAATTTGAAGGCTCTGTGCACTCTGATGAATGACCACCTCAAAATGTGAACAGAGAGTAGATCAGAGTAGAACAAAAGATAATATAAACATATATAACCATTGCAACCCTGAAATAGCTCAGTATAGATCTTCTAGGTAAACAAAATTGTGAACATTGCTTGAATTCCTTATTCTCTTTCAGTATAGAACTCCTGTATTTATTTGAACACAATTTCCATATCTTCACGAACTTCACATACACAAAGGCAGAAACAACTTCACTTGTTTGAAACATCATCATTTTCTTCCTTATTCAAACAAAGTCCATAGTCCATCATTCTGAGTTTACACCTATCAGTAGCAAAATTTACCACACTTGTTTCTTTTTCTATTTTACATATCCAGCAAAATTTCCAAACTAGATAAATCCACCTATTATATTTACTGTATATTACAGTCAGAACCAAAATAACTGTGTTCCATTGGAAAAAGTCACAAAAGTGCACATAGGTTCTACTTTACATTAATGATTAGCAAGCACAAGTGCAATCTCTACATGGCCCACCAGTTGTTCTATTTTTACTCTGATCTATTTACTGTACCACAATTCACAAGTATCAGACTTTAACAACACCTTTAAAAATCCTGACTTCTTCAATACCCTGGTTTAAGTACCTTATATTTTCGAATCTGTGACTTGAATTCCAGTCTTTCCTTTCTCATTACCTTTACGGTACCAATTATTTGGGCTTTCTTACCTATTTAATCTCTCTCTCAATTTGATCCCTTCCTTGTAAAGAATCTGTTCCATATTCCCCTCAATCACTGCTCTACTTCTTCCTTTGCTGGTAGCTAAATTTCATGAAACATGGTATTCACTATCTCTGTTATCTTGCTTCTCTCTCAGGTAGCAGACCAAGCTCCCTGAACCTCCTTCATCTTTAGGAAGAATTCTCCCTAATTAGATGATTTTCAATCATCAACTTGTTGACTTCTTACTAGCATTTGGCATTGCTGCTAACTCTTTGCTTCTAGAAAGACTCATATTTTGCATTCCATGACCGATACTGCCTATTTTTTCCTGTGCTATTTCTCCGGTTAAAACTCCCTAAGGCTCAATATTAGGTTCTCTCCTCTTCTCACACTATAAAGTAATCTCATTTACCATTGGCCTCAAATATCATTTATATTATGATTTATGGCAAACAAAATCTATCCTCTATTCTACTTATTTCTCATCTGCACATGGATGTTTCAAAGCATATTGATACCATTGTCCCCAAGCTTAACTCATGGACTTTCACATAGAACAGGATCACCATTTTTTAAATGGTCCCAACATATATTCTATGACCCACAAACCAGGAAGTTATGAGCTATATAATCTCTTTCTCACTTAATTTTTGGATACAGTATTAATACTTTCTTATCTATATTTCTCTAGAATTTACCTACTTTTATCCACCCACGGCAAACCAAACTCTACCATCTCTTATCTGGAGTACTTCAATAGCCTTGCACGGACCACCTTCCAATTCATTTTTCTAGCTTGCAGCCAGGAGATTTTCTCAAACACAAACACTATCATTTTATCTCCTGTTTAAATATTTCAATGGCTTCCCTGTATTTAGAATAAAGAAACTGACACAAACACACATGCACAAGACTTTTTTTTTTTTTTTTTCTGATCCTTTGGATGTACCTCAAATGGTACTGCCACCCGCTTTCCCTCTCAGCACCACTGGACCTGCTTCAGTTCCCCAAATGTTCTGTGCTTTGTTTAATACTCTAATATACTAATACATCTAATCTGCCTTTGCATATATTTTTGCCTCTGTCTGGAGAACTATTTACCCTCTTTGCAGACACACTGACAGTTTTTCTAGGTAATGCATTGTTTTTTACGACTGTGCTCAACAGACGTTCTCCCTGCCCTGCTCTCCACCTCTTAAACTTCATAAGATAATCCATTATATGCTTTGAGACTGTCCACTTTTGTTCACCATTGTAGGGTCTGAGCCAAGCGAAACATAAATCTATTTTATTATTGAGTAAAGGGCTGAATGATAAAAAAATATTAAATTTGAGAGGTACTAAAATATCATTTTCATATAATATGAAAATGTTATGGACTAAATATTTGTGTCCTTCCCAAATCCTATCCCCTAACGTGAAGGTGTTAGGAGGTGGTGGCTTTGGTAGAAAAATAAGTTACAAGTCATGCCTCATGAGTGGCATTCATTCCTTTATAAGAAGAGAGACAAGAGTCTCTCTCCACCATGTAAAAGATGCAGAGAAAACGAACATCTGCAAACCAGAAATTATGCTTTTGCCAAACACTAGATCTGCTCACACCTTGATCTTGTGTTTTCAGCCTCCAGAACTACGAGAAATAAATATTTGCTGTTTAAGCACCTCAGTCTATGGTACTCTGTTGCAGCCATCCAGACTGAATAAGACACCAGGTAAGTTTAACAACACCCCTATAAGAAAAAAATCTGAATATGCCTAGAGAGTCCTGAAACTTCTGAACCTATGTCTCTGATGTTGAGTTACTATTTTCTCTTACAGAAGTACACAGACTGATAACACAGCCCAATTTCCCTGATGGAAGAACACTTCAAGTACTAGAGCACAACATGTCTGTATTTTTATTTTGTCAGCCCACCACTTCTCTATGAATGAAGGCATTTCCATTTTATCTACATCCTTTCCATTTCCCACCTACAGATCCTCCAATGCTTACTAATATATCAACCTGTTCATGGAAATACTTTTATCCATTTATTTTAATGAGAGTTTACTCCCACTCTTCCATTTCTTCCATTTCACTTCCATCTGAGACTTATCTACCCACCCCTCATTTCCCACATTAGGCCTTTGTATACTTCCCCTTGTCAAGGTCACTGCCAGTTAACACTAAAATTTCTGGTGTAATCCTGCATTTTCCTTTCTAATTAAGGGACCTTGAAGAATCTTACTACATTTTTAAATATTTCTGGGCCTTGACTTCCTGCAGAACTAAAAGATCCCAATTTCATGACATTCTTACTTTCCAAAATGTGGACATTAAGCAGAACACAATCTTTATCATTTGATATTTAGGGGCACACATTTTAAAACATACGAACATCATTGCGAAATGTAAATACAAGTTTATCTTAATGCTAATAAGGTCTCCTGTTGTCAATGCAAACATTTTCCACTCCTCATCTTTGGAAACTGTATGCTACTCTAAGTCCTCGATCTGTTTTATTACAGGAGATCCTGGTTTGTTTATTTTAAGATTTTTTTTTTTTATTTGAGAGAAAAAGAGAGAGAGAGAGCAAACAGGGGCGGGGTGGGGGTGCGGGTAACAAGCAGACTATACACTGAGTGCTAACCCCATGCAGGCCTCAATCCTACTACCCTGAGACCATGATCAGAGCCTAAATCAAGAGTCAGACGCATAACTGACTAGGCCACCGAGGTGCCCCCAGAAGATCCTGGTTTTAAATAAAATTACTCAATGCCAAAAAAAGAATGGAACTTTTTTGCTGCTCTAAAATTTGTATATAGGGTACAAAATGACTCTGTGTTGCTTGCTTAATTGAAAGATAATTTTGAAATTAACTCTTCATAGTTCAGACTATTATACTTTGAAATTTTTAAATTAGACTACAGTGATATGTCAATGTATTGCTTATGGGATGGTGCATTCATTGAAACTGACCCAAACCAACAACATGCCTACCTAACCAAAAGAGAATGTAGTAGTGGAGTGAAATAATACATAAAGTACATTCCTCAGAAAAGGTAACAAATTCTTAAAAATTAGAGAATGAGATTTTTATATTACCCAATGCCATTTCATTTAAAAACTATTTTCCTTTTACTTCATTGCAAGCATTTTAACCACTTTGCCACTTTTTTTTTCTTTATACTTCTAAATGAATTTCTTAGCTATGTAGTATGTTCAGGAAAGCACACAAATTAAAAGGATACAGGTTTGTGTGTTTTTTAAAAATAAGCATACATTTGTAATCAGTGCCCAGATCAAAAATCTTAGTGTTCCACCTCCTTTACTTTTTCCTAGTCCATCTGTTTATCCTATTTTTACTTCTCTTACCTCCAATTTAAGAACTTCTAATTTAACTCTTTCATTCACTAATTAAAACACACACACCCAGAATACTATAACACTTAAGTAAAAGAATGGAGATAAAGACTGAAAGAGAAACGGCTGCAGAGATAAGGATTAGAAATATAACAGTATGTGAGAGATCTATAGATATGCCAGTTAAAGCTATATGTTTTCCTTACTTTCATTTACCTGATGTATTTTTTCTGTTAGCTGTTTTGGCAATTTTGCACTGTGTTCAGTAGTATTATTAAAAACAAATTAAAGAAAAAAAAAGAACTTTTTCAAGGTGCCTAGGTGGCTTGGTCCGTTAAGCATCTGATTTCTGCTCAGGTCATGATCTGGGAGCCCTGGGATGAAACTCTGTAGGGTTCTGCACTCAGCAGGGAGTCTGCTTGAAGATTCTCTCTCTCCCTCTCCTCTGTCACTCCCTTTGTTTTTTTCCTCTCTCTCTCTCTCTCTCTCTCTCAAATAAATAAATCATAAAAAAACTTTTGGGGGGCTTTTGTTAGTGCAAAATTAATGCTATTTAGATATAAAAATCTAAATATTCATATTTAGTATATGATATGGGTCAAAAAGATAAATCTATTCTCTTGTGGATATTATAGAGATTAAGGGATATCTCAACAAGTTGGTTAACACCTATAGATACCCTCAATCACTGATGATCTCTGAGAAACAGCTTGCGAATTCATTATTTATTTACTCAAAACAGCCTCTTTAGCTATTATTTATCCAAAATTAACTAGAGGAACAACTGTTGAATTGTCCATGTTCAGTTAATTATAAATGGGGGGAGCAAAAAGTATAACTTACATAGAAAGGAAAAATCTCTCATTCAAGAGAAGTGACAAATTTTAGAAATTCCAACAAAATTATTTTCTCTTAACCTGCTTCTTTTTAAACATATTAAAAAATGCATGGTGTTAAATCTTGTAAGAAGTCTCATCCATTGTTTTTCTTATAGTATTAAGATCCTTTAATGTGAAGTTGTTTTGCTTCCCAGTAAAAACAGGGGCACTAAGTCACCAATGGGGACCTAAGTAAATAAACAAACGAACGAACAAACAAACAACATGCCTGAAAGGAGAGGAAAGAGAAATCCTACAAGATGTAATCCTTCATTTTTCTATGCAAAATTTCTTAAGAGAATCCACTAAGACACATCATGTGCAACAATTCATTGAAGAAAGGAAAATGAAAGAATCCGAACTAAGAAACAATCAAATCTATTCTCATACCATTAAAGAGAAATTTGAATCATTCCACTTGGGAGATTCTACTTCATATTTTACAATTCATTTAACTCCAACAATTTCACCAGCTAAAAGTTTTCCTTTTGTATTATAAATGGCCCAGGATGTAAGGGAGCATTTATGAGAAGACAATGCATGCCACGATTTCTTATTGAGAAGGCAATGTTGCATTTTGCAAATAGGACTTCTCAAAAGCTAGACGAGGGCAGTGAAGCAAAGGTTTGAGGTGGTAAGCTAGGGGTTTTGGAAGAAGTTTCCACAGTCACTCAATATTTTATCTAGAATATCCTTTGAGGTGATGGGAAGGACAGTGTATTTGTTTCCTAGGGCTGCTTAACAAATTGTGACAAACTTGGTGGCTTAAAATAACACGTTTATTCCCTTACACTTCCTGACCCAGGAGTGCAGAATCAGTTTCAACTAGACAGACAGAGATCAACGTGTTAAGCAGGGATGTGTGTTCTCTGAATCTTTTAGGGAAGAATCTGTTGCTTGCCTCTTGTTTCTGGTGGCCGCCATCTTTCCTCGGCTGGTGGTTGCACCACTTCGATCTCTGCCTAAGTAATCACACTGCCTTCTCTTCTATCCATGTCAAATCTTCCTCTGTATCTCTCTCATAAAGACTGTGGGTAACTGAAACCACGGAAACAGAAACCATGGGTAAGGGGGTGGGGGGGGAGATGCTACTCTATGGAACATTTTTAGAATACCCGAAATTACTTTTATAGAGAATTTCAGAATAAGAAGATATAGAATGCTGCCTTTACTTCAGTTTTATTATAAAAATAAAAATTGAGCCCAAAGGTAGCAGTTAGTAGTAATAACAACATGTCACTTTTTCGTACTCTTAAAATTACAATTGCAATGTTTGACATACTTTTTTTTTTTTTTTTTAAGTGTTTGCCGCTTCAGAAATTCTTTGAGGTAGGCAGGGCAAAAAAAAGAAAAACAAAAAACAAAACAAAAAACCTCCATTTTGCAAATGTAACTGAGACTCTGAGAATTGAAGTGACATACTCAAAACTAGACAGTCAGTAAAGCATTTTGTCTCCTGATTCCAAGTTCAATGCCATGCCCCTCACCCTCTAGCGCACACAGTTTTAATATATCTCAGACTTTTTTTTTTTTTTTTTGCCTCCTCACACATGTGTCTAAGGAATAAAATATCACAAATGATGTCTCTAAAATCAAGGCTGTAACCCAATAATTTTGAGACACAAAACCAACATTGCCCATCAGGATCTGTGAGATCTCAAGTTAAAATTGATCAGATCTTTCAATAATGATGAGATTGACTCTGCTTTCTTGCAGTTCAGAGAATTAAGCTCTTCTGGGAATTGAGCAAGCAAGTCAGCCATCAGTGGGGGGAAGATAGGGGCTAACAGTGGAGCTCCAGGCTCCTCTCCTCTCAATTTCTCAGGCCACCTTTTACATGTTCTTGAGCCTTTCATGGAAGCGCAAGCATGTATGTACCTTATACAAACACCACGCTTTCTGAAAAGTAAGGATGATTGTAGTGGTGAAAATAGAATCCTGAATTTTCTTTGTCATTTGAGTCAAATGCTACCACAAGATAGAGAATTTTTTTTAAAAAGAAATTTTTAAAAGCAAATGAAAGACACGGGAAGGAGGTCCCCTATATGTGCAAAATGCCATTTTTGCTTAACACATTGAGGCTCTTGTCTCTTAGCATTTTTTTCTTACTGAGTAACTTAGAAATTAAAAGCACAATAATACAGTTGGTGGTTGCTAGTGTATTATTCTTCCATCATTTTCCATAACTGATTAACAGGAGAAAAGTAAAAGGTTAGTTTTCTAATTACATACTCCCCTGAGATAAATTATGCACGTTATCACATTTATTGACATGCTATAAGGGGCACTTTATGCAAAAGTGATCTTCTCGGAAGCTATGAACAACCAACATTATATTTTTAGGAATCAAGTAGGCAGCAGGCAAACCAGTGAAAAGACCTGCCTCCACCAAAATATGTGTTTATGAGTAGCTTTTGCCTTCAAAGCAGGCTGTGGTGTTTCCAGATCACTCAGTCTAACCATAATTAATGAGTCAAGAGTAAGCTGCAGACTCCAGTCTCCCTCATAACGAGGTCCAAGATCTAAGCACATTCTTACATCATCTATACATTTATTTCTTCATTGAGATACGGAAATAATTAATGTGAGGATGTAATTCAATGCAGAAATGTGATATATGTATAGCAACTAATGTAGCGTCCGCCACATATTAGACTCTTAATACATTATAACTGTGATAATGAGTCATGAGAGAAATTGAAATTAGGGAGTGGAATATATGTGTTAAGAATATCCTTAGTTAGAAGTGTATGTAAACAGATTTTCTCAGAGCATGTCCCCATTTAGTTTATCCTGTGTGAGGAAAGGGATATAATTCTTGGAGACAGAGGTAAATGGTTTCATGTGGTATTTTTATTTCTTTTTTTTTTTTTTTAAAGATTTTATTTATTTATGTGACAGAGAGACAGCCAGCGAGAGAGGGAACACAGCAGGGGGAGTGGGAGAGGAAGAAGCAGGCTCATAGCGGAGGAGCCTGATGTGGGACTTGATCCCGGAACACCAGGATCACGCCCTGAGCCGAAGGCAGACGCTTTAACGATTGCGCTACCCAGGCGCCCCTCTTTCTAAGTTCATAGTAGTTCTATGAAAAACGGAAGAATTAGGGAAGAGAGAGCAATTGTACTTTGAGCCCAGTTAGTATATAAAACTCAGGCTCCTGAGTCTCTTTAGGATGCATCCTCTGGAGCTTTCATTCAACCTCACCAGTCATGTTTGAAAGAACATAAATGGGGACAATGTGGACAAGGGTATTGTAGAGCTGCTCAAGAACTTTGGTGAAAGAGAAGACAGCCCAAGGCCAAAGATGTCCCAGTGACTTAAATCTGTTTTTACATCCCTGCTTCTAGCACAAAAGACCCAAGCTAACAGAAAACACGTATTTTAAATATAATTAACACCTTCATTCTACTATCATCAACACGAATGTGTTTTTGTATTTTTAATCTAGCAATATCAGTGAAAAATGAAATACCAGGATAAGAAAGAGGTACTTGTCCATTTTAAGAGGCAAACATTTTTTTCTAATGATTTCAAGGAAAACTTGTTATATCATATTCCCTTGCACTTACCACGTAAACTTGGGTAATGAAAAGAGTCTGGAATTTAGAATAGAACCTAGGTTCAGTCTTACTTTTTCTGTAACCTGGAACAAATCAGTTAACCTGTCTGAATTCATTTTGTTACTCGTGAAACGGAGATAGTGATACCAATATGGGGGGCGGTTAGGAGGAGTAAATAAAAACATGAGCAAAAGTACTTGGCTCAATGCCTAACCGACTGTTCACTAAAATGAATAGGTTTTGAGTAAATGAGCAAAGTAAACATTTTTAAATCATCTATGCATTTTGTTGGTGAGGGAGAATTTCCTGCCCTAGGGTGATGGGTAGGGCCAGACACACAGCCCCTGACTGCACAGATAACAATCCTTTTGATAAGAAGGTTTGTTTGGCTGTGGACCTTATCTGTGGGAACAGGGTGAAGAGATCTCAAATTTAAGCAATTAGAGACCCTCCTAATTTCCCCAGATATTAAGGTAACACATAATATTGAACTTCAGTTCTGACAGCAGAGTGAAAAGGCTCAATCTTTCTGTGGTCACCTTTATCCAACATTTTCCTTTCCTTAGAAGAAGAAAAATACCAGGATATTTATAGTTTTTAGAACGACTAACAATCCCATAGATAGTATTGTAATCTGATGACAATTTTATGCAGAAAAGAAGAAGGAGGAAGGGGAGGAGGAGAATAATTACTTGAGCCAAAGACTTCTTGGAACCAATTCAGGAAGTTATATCAAGTGATGATGCTGGCTCTATTGATGTGATCTTTGAATTAGTATTACAAGTTTAGGTGGGAAAAGGTAGAATAAAAAGAGGATAAATGGCAGTGTTTGTACAATTTCATTATTGGCTGGTTAAATTAAAATGAAAGCAAGAAAAAGTGTTTGTTTTTCCCTAGTTCTTAAAAAATAGTAATAAATGTCTTTTTCTTAAAGTTTTTTTTTTAATTTGAAAAAGAGAGAGTTTGAACAGCAGCAAGGGGCAGAGAGAGAGGGAGAAGCAGACCCCCCACCGAGCAGGGAGCCTGACATGGGGCTCGATCCCAGGACCCTCATGACCCGAGCTGAAGGCAGATGCTTAACTGACTGAGCCACACAAGCACCCCTACAGGCATACAGACAAGACTAACAGAACAATGAAACATGATTTGCTGATGTCCAACCAACTCCATTTTATCCATCTATCATGTACCAGTCTTCTGTCTAAATTTCAACATATCCCTTATGACTGAAAATGGCTTAATTATTGTTTTTCTTCAACCGCATGATTGGAAATTTCATCAAAATCTCACTTTCCCTAGTTCATATTGCGTCTCTAAATTTATCCTTTGCCTAATACTTTGCATATTACAGATACAGTAAAGGAAAATTTTAGATCAAATTTCCTAGTTTGACAATACTTTTTAACTCTAACGTCTCTCATCATTAATTAAGTACAGCAAGCATTTTCATCTTGTCCTGGTTTCAGAGTATAAAAGAGGAATAACAGTGCCCAATTTTAGGCTTTTGAGCTCTTAAGTAGACTTTATAAAATCTATAGGAAGAAAAAGCATCTTAAAAATCACATTAAAAAAAAAGTTCTAAGAGCTAGGAACTTGAAAGATAAATGGTGTGTGTGTGTGTGTGTGTGGGTGGGTGGGTGTGGGTGTGGGTGTGTGTGTTTTCTTCTGAATTCCAAATGGTTTGGCTTAGGAAGATCAAGTGTCAAATTTTAAAGAAATGCAAAATGAAGTGTATCAGTGAAAGAAAAGGAAAATGATGGAGTGCCTGGGTGGCTGAGTCACTTAAGCCTCTGCCTCCTGCTCAGGTCATGATCCCAGGGTCCTGGGATCAAACCCCCCAAGCATTGGGCTCCTTGCTCAGTAGGGAGCCTGCTTCTCCCTCTCCCTCTGTCCTATCCCCTCATTTGTGCTTTCTCTCTCTCTCTAATAAATAAAATCTTTAAAAAAAGGAAAATGAGAAAACAAAGCTAAAGTTCCAGAGCTAATTCCACCTCAAGGAGTTTAAAGTTCTACCTGCTAGAGTATAGATGTAATTGGACTAGGAACAGTCTGGGTTCCTGAAAGTGAGTCCTATGCCCTCATGATCACTACTCCCCACCTCTACCCCAGCCTTAGGGCTAGTTTGAATGAAGTTCATATTTTGGTATAAAGAATATATGCATCTGAAGAGCAGAAGATGTATAGACCATGGACATCAGTAGAGAACAACATCGCACAATGATAAAAGTCACCTGTCTTACATCTCAACAGAGACCAGAATGGACAAAGGCAGGCAATGTGGGATGTCACCTCCCCCATACCAAGACAACCCAAGCCTCACCTTCCCCTACGTCGATAGAGGAAAATAAGAGAGGAAGGAGAAGGAGAACACTGAATTAACTTAGTTCAACTCAAGAATCAAACTTTTAAGCTCAGGAACAGTATAATGTATATGAATTTGCAGGACTAGTTTCCTTTTCCTGAATAAAAATGGAAGCTTAGTTTTACCGGCTTCCTTAAAGTTTTTTTTTTTTTTTTTGTACATCTTATTGGTATCCATTGTAACCTCTCTATGTGGATAATGACATTAAAAATAATGTATTTTATTTTAAACTTTAAAAAACCCCACGAAATAAAAAGACACCCAACAACTGAAATATTCTCTCTTAATTATGGCCATATAACTCTGTATTGGATGCTTTCTCCTCAGCTAGTCCATCATAGTCTGAATAATTAAATACTAGGCAAAATATAAAAAATACAGACTTCAAACTGATAAGAGATATTTATGAACTTAAAGACGTAAGGGTAAAGATCATTCCTTTATGCAAGAAGCAAGCATATAATATGGAAAGTATAATATCACATCACACTAAAAGAGTAGGAGAGAAAATGGCACATGTAATAGACCTATCCCAGAATCATCTCAAAGGCATGGTGAATTGGGACTCAGCAAGGTGGCAATCAAAAAATGTGATGTTATCTAAGAACTAGGATGATCGGTAGGGGAAGAAAGGGATAAAGAAGGGGGGGGTAATCAGAAGGGGGAATGAAACATGAGAGACTATGGACTATGAGAAACAAACTGAGGGCCTCAGAGGGGAGAGGGGTGGGGGAATGGGATAGACCGGTGATGGGTAGTAAGGAGGGCACGTATTGCATGGTGCACGGGTGTTATACACAACTAATGAATCATCGAGCCTTACATCGGAAACCGGGGATGTACTGTATGGTGACTAACATAATATAATAAAAAATCATTAAAAAAAAAAAAAGAAGATAAAAAAAAATGTGATGTTATCAGCTTAAGTGAAAATGTCCAAAGACACGCCAGATAGGTGGTGGGGCTGCTCCCACTTCATGCTTTCCACTGAAGAATTGTTTACTACTTTCCCTTTTAAGTTGTCTTAAAAACATCTTAGACTTTTAGGATTATAAGAAACTTTAGAAGCCGTTCAGGCCTATTTTACCACAATGCAGTAATCTTTTACATTTCAACTGTTAGCAAATAGGCAACTTCTTCATGAATCTTTTCCAACGATGGGAAATGCATTGCTTTGTTGGTCAGCTCATGACAATGCAAGCTAGTAGTTCTTCCGGGTGTTCTGATAAATGAAACCAGCCCTGGCAAACATCCAAAGTTCTCAAAATAATATATAATAACAGAAAATAACACTATATAATGATCCATTTCAATGTCAGGCACACTTGACTACTGTATTGATACACTCTTATTTGATTTTCACAATAAGACTACAAGTAAGTATTATTATTTTATCCTTTTACAGATGAGAAACCTGAGGCAGAATGATATTTAATAAATTGCCAAAGCTAGTAAGTTGCAGAGCCAAGATTTAAATCCAGTCAGTCTGACTCTTGAGCATAATTTCTTAATCCCTAACTTCTATTATCTCCCAAGGGCAACATATATGTCTTGATTATTGTTAAATAAAAATTAAATTGTTATATATGGCAGATTCCAATAGAAAAATAATCACATATAATTTAATTAATCAAATTAAGTCACCATGACTTTTTTCATAATAAATATTGTTGAATATTTACTGAAAATCATTGTAAAATAATTGATACCAACTTTCCCATTGTTATGTTAGAATTTGAGACCCAGGGAAAAATCTGGTGACCATCCATATTCACACTATTTAGTAGTGACCACATTAGATCTAAAACTTAATCTCTTGGTTTTCACTACAGTGAATCTTCTGCCAACAGATACCATTATCTAAGATACCAAGGGTTAATAAGATGTGCCTCCATAGACATTAAAATCCAGTTGTAAAGAATAACATACACACAAACAATTTCCGTAAACTGCTATGTGTGACAAGTCCTTTCAGAGTGACATATATAAGTGATGGAGAGAGTTGTCAACTTTTAATTGATACAATCCAAACAGCATCCTGGACTATGGCAGAAATAGGATGATAGGTTACCAGTCAGCTTGCCTTCCCTGAATGTGCCCTAGCCAAATCACTTGCAAAACAATTGGCCTAGTTCTTTAAGATGGCCATCTGTAGATTGTACAGAACTGTTCTGCCCTTACCGATGTTGCCTTAGTGATGTTTTTCACCATGTTTTATTTTAAGATAGTGTCCATCTTCGCATGTTTGCTTTCTAATTCCCTTACAGGCAGTGCCCACTTTCGACGTGGTGTGTTCTTGGAGACTGGATCTTAAAGTGGGTCTATCAGGCAAATCTAAATGTGCAGACTTCGACTTTGTATGTGCCCTTAGCCTCATCTGTTCAAAAACTGCTGGAAATTTCTGAATGATGCATGACGTAGTCTGAAGTGGCAAGAAGTGAACTGTAGGACTTGATTAGGAACTTTTGAGTTAGCAAAGCAGGGTAAAAGAGAGCTGCCTGAATTTGAGAACAAACCTGGGTCTATATTTTTGTAACAAAATTTTGCTTTAGTTTTTGTAGTTACTATATAATGTTGAAAGAACTATTCTGTTTCAGGAATTTGTCCTCTCACTACCACAATATTACAGTTTCAACTTTCTTTAGTGGCAAATGACAAAGAAAATCAATTTGTCTAAGTGAGCCTAGCTCATTCCACATGGAGTGGAGTCCAGCCCAAATTGCCAGCCCACAGAAATATGAGCAAATTCACATTTGTTGTTTAAAGACACAAAGGTTAGAAAGAAATGTACACCCAATCCCCCACTAACCCATTAATTAACCCAAAGGAACGTAAGTTAAAAAAAAAACAAAAACAAATTAGCACAAAGTAGCTTAGTAGAAATAAATCAAATTTATAAAACACCTAAGTAATTGCAATAAATATAAATAAACTAAGCAACCTAAATGAATCGATCTCTAAATTTGGATTATACAATATAGCTAGAGTTATGATTATCTCAGCAAGCATGGTAATTATTTGTGCAAGATTAGAAAGACTCCTTTCAAAATTAGGAATGAGAGAAGAATGTCATTATACTTGAGATGAACCTAGTACCAAAGGACAGACAAAGGCAGGCTTTACAATGAAGGGTCAAAGCAAATTAAGGTAAGTCCTGTCATAATATAATGTCAGGTCCAAACAATTCTATTAGGAAAAATGGAGGATTATGTTCCTGCAGATTTAATAAAATAATCAGAATTCCTGAAGGCTTATGGTGTCATCTAAATAAAATCTGGACTACGGTGTGTTTCATACTACTAAGGAACAGTTTAAGGCTTAAGTAGCAAAGGGGATGTTTCTGGCTATGGTGACTGACTGAGATTTCAGAGACAGAAGAAAAGATTCCAGCAAATTCCTGGTAAATTAGACTGGGATTTATTGCCCAATGAAAATACTGGGAACTCAAGGGCACTCAGCTTCTCCCCCTTTCTAAGTGCAGGGTGATGTTGCACTTCCAGAGTTATCCCCCACACTCTATTGAAGAGAACTATTGAGAACAGATTCTGGGAGAACAGACAGGAGTCAACTCTCAGGAACATTACATTTAAATTTGCACTATTGTGGGAGTCTTTTTCATATGTAATAAGCAGAATAAAAAAAATTGGATAGTCATCTTAATGCCATATTGTAAGAAAAACAGATCTATAAGATATATATAATAAAAGCTAGAAATTTCCTCCATCTCATAAAGGTCTACTAAAATGCCATGGTTAAGATGACACTGAATTTGAAATACAGAAATCATTCTTTTTAAAATTAGGACCAAAAGAGTGATACTACTGCTTTCTCTATTCAAAGTAACACTGAAAATCTTAGCCATGCACCATATATGAGAAAAAAGAATAATTTATAATGTTTGGAAAAGAAAATATAACTGTTATTTTTAACCATGACATTATCATCTACATAGAAAGCCCAAAATGATATATACAAATTAGAACTTATAAAATATTTTTAGTTAGGAGGTTGAATAAAATGTCAATAGATATAAACTGCATTTTCATCTATCATCAACACATAGTAAGAAAGTTGCTATTTATTTTAAAGGTAAGATTCATAAATAGAAGAGAAAATATATACTTGAGCTGGGTCGACTTCAGAGTAAGTAAAGTTGATCTTCTTAAGAACTTTAGTAGACATACAGTGCTCTCTATTTCCAGTTATTTTGGTTTTCCAGACCTGTAGGAGGATTATACTTTCCTGATTATGTAATTTACTTTGACTAGTGAAATGTGAGCAGTTGTGACTTGTATCATTTCTAGGGCGAAGCATTTAAAATCCAGCATGTGCTTCTCCATGTCCTTCCCCCTTCCATCATAAATACTGAATCTTTCTGGTGAGATGACAGTGTCATAAGTTGGAGATTCTGTATATCTGACTTTAAGAAGCTACAATAAGCAGAGCTCAATATTATTTGTAAAAAATATGTATAATGTTGTTATTTTAAGGCATGGAGAGTTTGGAAGATTTGTTAACCTAGCATAATCTAACTTCCTGTCATGATGAACACAATCATAGTCTCGCCAAACCCAGTTCAAATATTTATACTTTATATTGAATGTTGCATAGGCTAAGACTTCTGTTCATCTGTGCAATGTGTTTTCTAATCCACTTCAGATTCAGCCCACTACAGTCACCATAACAACCAAGATTTTGCACCAAATAGTGAGAATTTCTCAAGGTGGGGGAGCGGGGGAGAGGGGATGGGTGGGGATAGCACACTTCTTTTTAGAAGCCATATTGGCATTTTTACTTTCCTAAAAGGGTCTTTTGACATATTGTAGCGTTGAGTTTAGCCTTGTACATATCAGGTGAATTTTGGAAGTCTCTGTATCTTTGCAAATGAGATACACGAATCCTACATGACAAAGAGTGGGAAAGTAAATAAAGACTGTATTTCTACTATCCTTTATTTTTCACAAAGGAAAATATAAAGGAAAGGAACGCAAAAATACACCTATATTTTTTTTAAGTCGGTAATTTTATTTGAAAAAGAATTATCCTTTTTCAAAGGATAGTAGCTTCTGACTAATAAAACAAAAGTAGCAGGAAAAGTATACCAAAGATGATTTAAAGTTCTCTGTGTCTTTAAGTTAGATGAATGTACTTTATTTCAATTCTTTTTGAATATTCTAGAATATGTATGTGAGAGAGAAGAATCTGTCCTAAAACAGAAACACTTTGTAAGAGCCTCGAGTTTGGGTAATATGTTTTGTAATTCACTTGTAAAAATATGACATGAAGTCTCAACATATGGCATTTCCCATAATGATGCAGATGTCACTAATAATTGTTCAAGTGCACAGTCGTTTGAGTTTACATATTAAGACAAACAGAGTTTATGTCATCTGTGTTGACCAAAGAGGCCAGCTTGTGTATAGCAATTGTGGTTTACGCCACCCCAACAATTATGGCTGAATTGTGTACAGGTGGAATGGAGGTTGGGAAGACACAATTTCTGCCAAAAGAGGATTCAGGATTAATCTCCGCTATATGATTCCCTTCATCTTATTCGTCTTTGTTATGGATTGAATTGTGTCCTCCGAAAAGATATGTTGCAGTACTAATTCTCAGTACATCAGAAGGCGACCTTGTTTAGAAATAGAGTTGTTGCAGGAGTAATAACTTAGCATGAGGTCATGCTAGAGTAGGAAGAGCCCTTAGTGCAATAGGACGTTTGTTCTAGAAGGAATAGAGTGAAATATCATGTGGCCACAGAGTCAGAGACTAGAGTTATGTAGCTGCAAATCAAAGATTTGCAAGAACGCTAACATCAGCAGAAACCAGGTATGAATAACTGGTTTCCAAAGGCTTTCCTAGGAATGAAATTCACAAGAGAAATTAGTGCTTGGAAGATAAAATATATTCCGTGAATTTTCTGAGAGAATTTTATTTTTTTTCCTTTGGTACATGGAGATGAGTAAGTGTATTTTGGACAACATTAGTTCTTGTGACTTCTGAAATATAGTAAGTAAAACTTATGTAAAACCCTAATTTACTCTGGATTTTCATTATTTTCCCAAGTTATTTTTGTGCCTATTAGTGATACTCTTCTGCGTGGTAGGTAGAGAGAAGGAGAAGAGAGGATAAAGAACATCTTCATTAGTCAAGGATCCTTAGCAAGACAGCTTTAAAGTCAAAGACATGCTATGGATAATTGATTATCATTTTCTTATGACTTTGATATTGATTATATGTTCTCTAAGAGCAACAAATATATTTGAATTAAGTAGTGCTCCAAATTAGACTATGAAAATGCTAAATTAGCTGGTAAGAACCATATTCCCAACTAGAACCCAACAGAAGTCTTAAAATTTCCCAATGCTCTAGAGATGTATATAAACTTCAGAATATCCTGGCTACAAAGTGTGAGGGTTATATTTGTGTGTTTTACGGCTTTCTCCCGTCACACCAAGGACCACCTGGATGAGAAAAGCAAGCAAGTGCATTTTTATGGCTTATTCTAATAAACTAAATTAGTTAGTACCTAAGTGCTGATTTCAGTTTTCGGGGGCTTTTTGTTTTTATCTTTTATTTTACAGTATAGATTCAAGGACAAGAACAGAAAAAAGGGAAAAGCAAAATGAAGATTTCTTATTTTTGTACCCAGAAAAAGAAAAGAAAAACATATATATGTGTGTGTGTTCTCTCCTCTCCTCTTTCTTCCCGTTCTTTGGATAATTTTTACTTTATACTGCCAAAGAAATTTGAACATTTGGGATTAAATTTTGGGACCAACAATTAATAGCTTATGATAGTGGTTAACCTAAACTCGTATCAGAGTGCTTTGTTGTTTTTTTCCCATTTGCAAAATGGAATAATCATAAAATACAACTCACAGAGTTTTGGTGAGGAAAATGAGAAAAGATGTGAAAATGTTTTTATAGTGTGCCAAGACTACAATTGTATGTTAGTTAACAGTTATAATTATCAGTTGTTTTGCTTGAAAAATTACTGTCATTACAAAAATAATAAATCAGACAAAACTAGTTGTTTTAGACTATATATATATTTGTATATATACATATATATATACATACATACATATATATATATACATGTATATATATACTTACATTTGTTGGGTTGTTTTCTGTGCAGGAGATGTCTCATCATTCCATGTTAAACACGTAACAGTATCCCATGATGGTGTCACAATATAGTCTCAGTGTATGGGGTAAAGCATGTGTATTTCTTCTCACTCAAGGTCCATTTTTGCACGTATCATCCACTTTGTCTTAGTTAGGAAAATAATTACTATTTTCCTTGCAGTACTCTTTATTACAAAAATCATTTTATTTACTTAGTACTTCACTAATAACACCGATGGTCTCTTCCCTAGTCCTCCTCTCATCTAGAGTATTTTTGATTGAATATTAAAAGGTTTGAAGTTGTAAATATCTACGATTATTTATCTAAAAAGAATTATCAAGGATCAGGCAAAAATAAGATTTTCTCATCTCCAAAGAAGTGAGTTATTTTTTATACTCCAAACCAGAAGTATTCTATGAACAATACATTACCTATCACTTATGAATACTCCTGAATGCTAAAATTTTCATGTGTTTTTTGTTAGTTTATAATGCGTTTTCTGTAATAAAGAACTTCTCTTCGAATATTCTAAATAACAACGTACTTAAAATCACCACCACTATTCTAATTTACTTTTTCAGAATGTTCAGTATTCAACTCTCTGATGATAACTGGTTCCAAAAATACTGATATAAAATCTTTTTAGGCTACAATATATATGCTACAAATAATGATGTAAACAGTTAAAATTAAATTCTACGTTCCAATTATTGAAATCTAGTTCACATGGATAATCTTGACAGTAATTGGCACTTGTCATGCTTTCAATCCTCTCTCCTATTGGATGAGTAATTACTGAGGGTCTGTATGTATAAAAGCAGCAAAGGAAAAGAAAAAGGATTTCTATGAGATATCTCTTTTTTCAGATAGCAACGTAGAAATGTCACTTGAAATATATCTATAAAGTTGTATTTGACTCTAACATTGGTGCTTAGGAAAGAAGGATAACATATGTTTAGGTTAACATAGTTCAGGGAGAGGAGCACTTGGACAGAGTGAGCTTGATTGAAAATGCTATGTTACCAACCATGACCTAGTGAAGTGTTTTACAAGAGTAATTTTTATTGTAGTAAGGCTCTAGAGTGTTGAACCTGAACAGTGAAATTGAATCACTCATGAAGTCATGCCAGATGTTATTCATATCGGATGCTGATTAATGCATACACTTCATTTAGAGGAACTTAATATTGAGTTATTAAAATGGGAGGCTGTCAGTTTCAGAAATGACTGATGGCTGGAATTAGAAAGATTTATGAGTTAGGTTTGAAGTATCTAGAACATTCCTAGCATGGATTTTTTCAAGTTGGAAAATGATTAAATTATTTATTTTTTTCATTATTCTACCAACTTGTAATAGGTACCTACTATAACCAAGACTCTGAGATAGGTTTTAATTCACAGCTAAATAGCTATGGATCATGCTTTCAAAATGTGGGTTAAAAAGTATATGTATATTCAAATGGATGTATTAAGACTGAATATAATAAATACTATAAGAAAAGTGGACTACTGAGATCACTTGCTGTTAAAACTAATGAACTAATAATTCTTGGGTCAGTTTCCATTTGAGCTTAGTTTTGTCAGATTTTGGTCTTTTTTTTTTTTAAGATTTTATTTATTTATTTGACAGAGAGAGAGACAGCCAGAGAGAGAGAGGGAATACAAGCAGGGGGAATGGGAGAGAAAGAAGCAGGCTCCAAGCAGAGCAGGGAGCCCAATGCGGGGCTCGTTCCCACGACTCGAATTGTGCCCTGAGCCGAAGACAGACGCTTAACGACTGAGCCACCCAGGTGCCCCAGATTTTGGTCTTTTAAGATTTAGCCGCATAGACCCAACACACAAAAAGTACTACTAGACATAGGATAATATTGAATTAGGAAAATGGCTGGCCTGAAATAGGATCATAGCATACTGTAAGGTTTTTAATATGTGAGACATGTGAAATCTGGACTTGGAAAGTAAAATGGTTGCAGTGGATGGTGGAGCCAGATCACAGAGAAATCTGAATGACAGAAGCTCAAATTTTACTTCACTGACAGTGGGGAACACTCAGAGTTTTGTTTGTTTTTTTTTAATAAAGGGAAGTATCTAAGACACTCATTTTTCCTAAAGAGCACTAGAGATTTCTCTACAGAGAAATAGATACGATGCTATTGTTGGCTTTGAGGATGGCTTTGACTTTTTTGACAGCCACCGAGGGTATGCATTCCAATTTTTTTCTAAACTGCTGATCTTGGCCTCTTCAATCCTAAACTTCAATGGTATATAAAGCAAAATGTTAAAGCATCCAAATTTTCAACAGAATCATTGGGACTTGAGTAATACTTTTGGAACAAATAACAATTGAGTGACCCAGAATTGCAGAAATCTGTGAGAATGTTTTAAAAATAATATCTTAATAACCTTTTGATACAAAGGTAATGCTTCTAGATATAATACAGCATATTTTCATTTGCATTCAAATGAGAAATTTCTACCATGCATATACAACTTTGAAGAACTTGAAAAAAAAAAGGAAAAAAAAAAAAAGACAAAAAACCAGACCCCAATTCAATTTGCATTTCAGTATGTAAGCTCTAAGTGGTTTAAGTACCTTGACTGAGAAGTCAAAGTTGACATAAAAAGATAAAAGATTTCCTTATTTTCCCAATCTGAGTTCTGAAGTTAAACTGTATAATTCATGGCTTCAAACTGAGAAAGAATGTCCAGTTTGCCTTTTACTATAACTAAAATGCTTCTAGCTTCAGCCCTGCCAAGTGACTGCTTCCTGGCATTGGAAATAAGGGCCAGATGGCCAACCAGCATTATCAGCACCCCATGGTGATGAACAAGTGACAATTTGCTTGGTGATCAAACATAATTTAAGGTCTTTTAACCTTTGAAATCCAAGATATCATAGTGACAGATTTAATTATTTTTTAAAGTACAAACAATTACCTGCTCTGCCCCCAACCTTCTCCCCACTGTGACCAAATAAATACTCAAACTTACATTGCTCAAGTATTAAGCCTCTTTGCATGTCTCGGGTACAAAATGCTTTATCTCATATCCCAAATGAGAAAAATGCCATCCAGGCCGTGGACAGGCAGATAAATGGAGACTCATGTGGCTCCCTGGAAGGAACTAGACAAACAGATGTATTAAAAAACTGAGTTCTCTACATGGATGGTCAATTGAGTTTTGCAAAAGGTGCCAATGGGGGAGAAAATATGGTCTTTTTAGAAAATGATGTTGAATAATTGGATATCTATATGCAAAGAGCAAGTCTGGACCTTTTCCTCACACTATATACATATATCGAAATGAAATAGATCATATGTGTACCTTTAAGAGCTAAAACTATACAACTTCTAGAAGAAAATATAGGTGAAAATCCTTACAACTTTGGATTAGACAAGTATTTCTTAGATAGGACACAAAAGGCACAAACCATAAAAACAAACAAATAAAAAAATGGTGGATCTAGTTTCCAATAGGTTTATTTTTCTTTCTAGGGCACTTCCTTCAGATATTCATCATAGTCCACTCTATTCTATATTATAATTGCAATAAAAGTGTGTATTTGGTAAACTATGAGATCCCTTAAGGCAGAAGCCATTTTTTAGATATCTTGGTATTTTGTCAGCTAATATAGTATCTATTACTTTAAAAATACTTATTAAATGTTTATCAAGGAAAAAAATCTAATAGACTAAATTTTCTCCCCTTCTTTTATTGCTGTTACTATAAGACACTGAATCATTATACACATATATCTATGTTATATATAATGTACAGTATATACTATATACATACGTGTGTATTTACTTTTATACTTAGAACGATATGTCTAGACATGGAAGTCCCAGGGAACAAAGCCAGGGCATTAATTTCCCTTTATGGGAAATACAGAGATATCTTCTCAATTGTAGAGTTCAGCTTCTGTAGTTTTTATTAATATAACAGAATTTTTAATATACAACCTTTTATCTACACGAGGCTCAACTTCCTTAAACAAACAAAAATGATAACGCATATTCTTTCCTACATGAGCAAGAGCATAGATTTATTTTGCTCTACCAGCTCCTAGTTTAGATGACTATGGTTAGAAAAGCATGGTCTTCAGCAGCAAGATAATCAGATCTCATAAATTCTAGACTAGTTGGTTGTAAGATTATGATGAAATCTGCTTTCCTATAGTAGTCATTGTTAATAATTCTCCCCCCATTTGACCCACTTCCTCATAACTGTAATGTTTACCATTGCCCTTATATGTTTATGCTAACCTCAAAAACAGCAAGACATGTACAGATTTCTGGGAGAAGAAAGTTTACCATGAGCCCTACACTCTCACTTCCTTCTTGGAAGTCACTCTACTTCAGAGAATCACAGCAAATACCCTTAGTACTCTCTGCATAGAATCATCTTGGAACACATTTTAACTTTAAAATAAGCATAAATTTCCTGCAAGTCCCAAAGGAGATGTCAGGGAAAGAGACAGATAGAACTCTAGAGATAGATAAATTCTTTCTTTACAAAGTTATTAAATTATTAAAGTTTCATGGTGTGCTATTTCAAGAACAAACTTGTCTCTGTGAACTGGATTAGAAAGATGTCACCTTCAAGTCTCCTCTCATTACTATTTGATGTGTGTTAAGCACCAACAGGGAGCTTTGATAGCTTTTGGATCACCCTGGATCATCAACATTAAAGATGGAGAGGGGAAAAAAACAAAACAAAACAAAACAAATCCTAGCAGGTCCTCCAGTCCCGAGTAGAGCTAGACTACTGAAAATCTGAAGGAACTCTGCCCTCATATACGAGGCTTTCTTGAGTGACCTAATTTTGAACTAGCCAATGATACTAACAATCTAAGATGCCCATTCAGAGGTAATCCATCTCTTTAGATAACTATGTGTGCAAAATACTGTCTCTTCCTAATTCGAAGTCTGTATTACACTTCTTATAACTGAAGCCATTTGAGTCCCAAATCAAGGCCTTCCCCTAAAGTTCTTCCTAGTGACGTATAACTACCACATCAGAAAAAAAAAAAATTGCTTCCCCTTCTCTGTTTACTCAACTCGATGCTTTATTAGACTGCTGCCCCATGCTTATTACTATAGTATCTACTTTGCACATTTTGTCCGTGATGCTGAAATCGCAGTGGTATCTCTTTCATATAGATGCCCTGAAATATTTATATCTATCTATATCTATGCATCTATATCTATATCTATATTCTTTTCCAGATAACCCTCCAGGTACACTGGTCTTCTATTTCCCCAAATATATCATGCTCACTCTTACCCGTTTTCTTTTCCTAGAATCCTCTTTTTTCAGAGATTTTAATATCTCACTTCTCCTTATTTTACAGGTCTTAGATCAGCTGTCAATGCCTCAGGGAAGACTTCTATGATCACTGTGTCCAAGGTAGATACCCCACCCAGTCACTGTCTATAACATAGCATCAATTATTGCTCATCATAATACATATGTCTGCCTGAGGTTATATGTGTAAGTATGATTTTCTCTTCCCTACCAAGCCCCAGTCACTATAATGTCATCTCTGAAGGCAAAGTCTTCATTAGTCTATTCATACCCATTAAATCTAGTTCTAGAACAGTACCTAACATCCTATGGATATTTATAAATATTTGTTGATTAAATGAGAAAAAGGAATAAAGAAAGATCCTATGTAAACAGGCTTTCATCTTGAGAATCTTGTTATTGATGTGAAAGGAACCCACAGTGTAGACATCATATATTTCAGAACAAACCATATTTACTTCCATTTATAAAATAAACAGTTAGAAAGTCCTAATTCTGTGCAAAGCACTGGCGGGGTTGGGGGTGGCTTAAAAATGAGCTATCTATAAACCCTTCCCTTCTTCCTTAGGATCACATGGTCTAATTGAGGAGATGCTGTATGTAAGTAAGTATCTAGAACATAATGTATTGAAAGAGAAATACACCCAATATCCATGGAATTTCATAAGTGGATGAATCGACCTCTGTTGGGTGATTCGGAGAGAGCTTATGGAGAGATACATCAAAGATGCACTTAAAAAACAGGGTAAAGGTGTTGGATGCCTGGGTGGCTCAGTTGGTTAAGAGTCCAACTCTTGATTTCAGCTCAGGTCATGATAGAGTTGTGAAATCGAGCCCCAAGATTTAAAAGATTTTTTAAATTTAGAATTTTTAAGATTCTCTCTCTTCCTCTGCCCTTCTCCCCTCCCTTTTCTCTCTCTCCCTCTCTAAAAATAAGTAAATAAAAATTAAAAATAAAATTAACCCCCCTACACAAAAACAGTGTAAAGGTATTATAGAGATGATCCAGACTGAGAAAAGAAGATAGCTGAAGGTTAGATGGGCAAACCAGAATGAGAAGGGAGAATTTAGAAAGCTTGGTTGTAGGGAAAGCATGAATGCTATTGAAAGACAGGATAAAAAGTCAGGCTTCAATCCTTCAGCCCAGTGCTTCTCAAAATGGAGTACCTGTATCCCTGAATTTACTGGGTACAAGAGGATAAAATTGCTATATATTCCACATATGCCTCAATCATCAATTTTACTTTATAGTAAATAATTTAAAAGGTATATTGGAGAGAAATGAAATGTGCATTTACATATACATTAAATATAAAAGCACCACCAGAAATTTTTTACAAATGTCTAGATCATGGTAGGTTACTTTAAGATATTTTGGTTGGAAAAATATTTGAAAACTAATGCTATGGTGGAGGGTGGAGGTCAGCAAACTTATTGACAGGTCACATCTTCCTTTCTTGTTTTTATGAATGAAGTTTTGTTGGAATATATGCATGCCCATTAATTTAGATATTATCTATGGCTGCCTTTGCACCACAATGGTAGATCTGAACAGCTGTAACAGAGACTGGGTATATATTGCAAAACTTAAGATATTGACTATCTGGAACTTTATTTTTTTTTAAAGATTTTATTTATTTATTTGACACAGAGAGAGCACAAGCAGGGAGAGGGGCAGGCAGAGGGAGAAGCAGGCTCCTGGCTGAGCAGGAGGCTGACATGGGACTCAATCCCAGGAACCCTGAGATCATAACCTAAACCAAAGGCAGATGCTTAACCGACTGAGCCACCCAAGTGCCCCATCTATCTGGAACTTTAAATAAAATTTTTGCTGTGACCTGTTATAGGTAATGGCAAGCCACTTAATATTTTTCAGAAAGAGATTTAATTTTACAGAAACATATCATTTGAGATAAAAATAATACATTCCAGGAACAAGGCATTAGGTTAGGGAGAATCGAAAGGGTCCAAGACAATGTTACAATGATCTAGAAGAAAGCAGTAGCAACAAAGTGGAAAACAGGAAGTAGACAGGATAAATATTTTTGCAATAGAACTGCATATCAAATAAATAATGGCATGGAGAAAAATGAAAGTTGCTTGAGTTCTAGAGTCTAGGTTACTGGGGAACTAACTTAGGGTAGCCAAGGTAGGGACCCCAGAATGATATGTATGGGGAAAAAGCATGTAGTGAATATGTTTGATTGGGAACTCCAGGCAGGGATTATTGTGGACACATCCAATGAACTGCACTTGAGTTGAAAAGTAGAAATCAGAAACATAAATGGGAAAACATCAGTTTACTTTGATGTATTAGTTACAATTCTAAGAGTTGCTAAGAAAGAATTTGTAGAGAAATAGAGCTAAAGGTAGAGAAACAAAATTTAAGAGTGGGAGAAGGAAGAGAATGTTGAGATTGACACCTACACTTATTTTTGACTCTTTAATTTACCATCTGAATAGTGTGCCTGGACATTCTTCAACATGCTTCTAGGAAGTGACATACTTCATACCACGGTGGGCATAAACTACTGAATTGCAAATCCATGCAAGACAGATTGCTATCAAGAGATACTTCTTCAGTGCTAAAAAAATACAAGGGCCAACTTTTCATCTTAGATCCAAATGTGCAGATGACTTTTCTGGACACAAGGAACAGAATATATTGTGTCTCAACACAATACAGAAATGGAGGGAATATGCAGCCCAGAGCACTGGAAGAAGAGAAAAATCTCTTTCCAGATTTAGCAATTAACCAGTGGACATTTTATAGAGCATACGGAAGAGAAAAGATTTTCATAGAAATACACAATAAATAAAAGAGTAAAACTCTTCCTCAAATAGAATAAGGACCTCGAGAAAAGAGAACTATTTATTCCAGTGTGGATTGAATGGTACAAGAACAATCCAGAGCAGAAATAAGTAGAAGCTGGAAGAAATGGAAACTGAATCAGAAAAGCAACACGTGACCCCCCGAATCTCCCTTCAACCACTCTGGTAATGTCTTATTGGTTTGTTAAAGAAAAAGGACAAGAACTTTATATTAGAAGTCATGTAATATTTACAATTTGTTTAAGATATTTAGAACCAATTCTACATTTGGGTGATTCTTACTCCTTGGTATGGATTTAGTTGTCATCAGTCAAGCTTTTGGTTACCATACATGGTTACAATTAAAGAAAGTAAAATATAGCTAATTGGAATGATTGCAAACTGACGATTTTGGTGAAATCTATGATGCGGAGGGTGGAAGCCAGAAGCTCCCTTTCAGAACACAGTTTTTATGAGAATCATTTCCCTCCGTGTGTGTTAGACATTGCCTTCGCACAAGCCTTCTTTCTCACCTACTTACCCAATTACACAAAGAATTCCTCCGCACAGAGTGTTTGGGGAGTTGAGTGTTTAGAAACTGCAAAAAATACAGTGGTGTGTAACATAGTAGTCATCTATCTACCTACAATAAGAAAACGCATTTGCTGGATTCGTTACCTTTTACAGACATGTTTCTGTTGACCCTTACATCAACGTCATAAGGAAGTATGGAATCATTATTTTTCTATGTGAGCAAAAATAATGTGTATTAGAAGAGGAAGACCATGCCAAAGGCCATGCACAGATAGTAACATAAATTTGTATTCCAATGTCCTTTGAAGTATGTTTGGGTGATCATTTAGTTTCTTCATATGTTCATATATACCATAACCATCTGTGGGACATTTCTCTAGTACATATGGTAGGATTTCACTTCTGGAGAAGCAATTTAATATATACTCCATAGGTTATGCTGGTACTCTGGGGAAAAAACCTGAAAGTATTCACTCTAAGTATTCACGTCAAATTTGCGAGCCCATATATTTATGTATAGTTAGAATGGAGAAGAGCAGGTGAACGCTTTAATTCTGAAATGAAATACAGCCTTATATCGTATAATTGACCACAGCTAGCTCCAGGTAGAAAGATGTGAACAACCTACTCTATGTGGCCCGTAAATGATCAGTGTCCAGGATTTAACCCTGTCAGTATACTCTTCTGACCTGCTATTAGTCTTGTTGTGAAAGCATTTAAATGGATGCATCTACTAGAATTGTTAACCTCATTGTGAGACTAATAACCCTTGAAGAAAGGAAAAAATGAGGGGAGAGTAGAGGGAAGGAATGAAATACGTATGCTTCTCATTGTGGATATTTTCAAAGTAAAATAATCAGTCCTTTCTTCTCATTTCATTACTCAGCCCAAATGCCATCAAGCCAAGTTGAGTGGGAATTGCATACAGGGATGGAATTACCATGGCAACCAGATTAAAAATTTGTTTTCCTGCTGAGAATTTAGCTCACTGAATAATACTTTGTTTTTACCTTTCTGGAAAATTAGATGGAAGGTAATTCTGGAACTATGCATAACCATCAATAGGTTTAAGCTATTACTTGGGTTACTTTTCCTAGGACTAAAAAATATTAATGATATATAAATATAATAATTTTGTGTCCCCTACAAAATAAAATACAGACTTTCAGGTGGCTAGAAATTCAGACTATTACGATCTTTAAGTTACCAATGTTCAGATGATATTTCAAGAGCTTTTGAGTCACTCATTGAAGATCTCAGTTATGGGGTTGTGAGCAAGAGCTCAAAGAATCATATTAAAGGAAATGAGATGGCCTTTTGTTTCCAGTGATAGGGTGGAGTAGACACCCTGACACACCTTCTCATTACAGTTCTCTAAAACACTAGGAAAAATGCTAAAAATAGAGCAAAAAAAATGCACTGAGGCATATTTAATCATAAATTCCTCTGTAACAACGAGCAAAACAACAAAACACAAATAAAATGTTCATTATTTTAAACATTTCAGAGAGCTATGATGTAATGATGTCTAAGGAAACTAACCTGCAGAGAGCAATGACCTCTTCCTGGGGGAATAGAGATCTGTCACCTCGGAGGCCATTTGTTGAGTGGGCACATTACCTTAATAGAGGAGTGAGCCTGCCATAGGCAAAAGGATCCGCTGGGCGGGAGAGAAAAGAGTACACTTTAAGTGGTTCTGGAATAACTAGCTGTATATATGGAAGAAAATAAAATAAACCTGAACACTTTCTCATACCATCCACAGAAAAATCTATGAGATGAATCATAGAGCTAAATGTAAAAATTAAATGTATAAAGCTTCTAAAAGAAAACTATCTTTATGATCTATAGATAGGCAAAGACTTCTAAAAACACAAAAGCACAAATAATAAAAGAAAGAAATACGTAATTGATTTCAACACATTAAGAACTTTTATCAAAGGACACATTTAAAAAAGACTAACAGACTGAGAAAAATATTTATACTACATATATCTGACAAAAAAGAGAAAAAAATGACTCTCATATGAGAAATCATATATACATCATAAAGGATATATTTTTAAATAATTTACAGATGTATTTATATATGATAAAATACATGTTTGTCATATACATATGGAATCTACAAATCAATCAAAATACATAAATAACTCAATAAAAACTGGCACAAAACGCTTAAAGACACTTCACAAAGGAAGATATGCAGTCAGTGAGGATATGACAACTGATCAGGATCATTATAGATCTGGGAAATATAACAGCACACAAGATGCAACCAATTTTGTCTCTTAAGAGTACAGCAATTGAATCAATTTCCCTCTTCACCGTGTATATGGAGAAAGGTCCCAGCAATCACAGACTATGGGCTACTTGATAGTTTGTATCAAATAACTTACAGATGCATAGAGATTTTTTTCAAACTCTATTTTATTTAATACTACTTTTGAATACTACCTTTTAAGGTGAGTATCATTTTTATATTGTAGATGTGAAAATTCGGGCTTCAGAATACCAAGAAATTTGCTCCATACAATACTGTTAATTAGTGTTAGAGACACAAACCTCGAGCTTCTAATTTTAAATTATATATAATTTTTACAAAATGTTTGCAATGTTCCAAACTAAGGTGAGTTGTCAGGAGTGAATTTCATGCCGCATTCAGAAAGCCTTCCTTCTTACACTGGTTCAAGTGAGCTGTACCTGGAACTGAGAGGGAAAAAGAACTTTCTGTTTGTGAAAGAAGGAAACATAACAAGGTATTTTAGAGCACAAGTCCCAAAGCTGTTCATAGCTGGGTTTGAATTTCATCTCCGCAATTTGGCTGCTTTGGGATTTTGGATAAATTACTAAATATTTCTAAGTTTCAGTTTCTTCATCTATAAAATAACGGCAGGGTATATGATGTAATGATATTTGCATTAAAATGATGCACAAAAGTGCTAATCAACCATAGACAAAAGGCTGGATATTATTTATGTTATTAGTGAGAATTGGAATAAGGAGCCAAAGGGGCGTGGGAAGGGAAATTCTTGGAGCTAACGTTTCATTGGAGATCTGGGCTCATATAAAATATGACTCTGAGAAGATGCCTCAGCAGACGCCTAAGAAACTTGTTATTTAGTACTTGGGGAAACCTCCACCTACTTACTGTTATCGCCTTGATTCATACTCTTGTGCTTGTTTGTTTTCCTTTCCTGCCATTCTGGCATTTCTCATGTTTGATGCATCTCACACTGCCAATGCACTTGACTGCTCAGCCTTACACATCAGGGAAGGATTATTTATTATAACTGCTCATTTTTGTTTTGGTACATCTAAAGTCAGAAGTCTACACGTGTGCCAGCATACTGATAGATGTACATTGAACAGAGAAGGGACTTCAGCAAATCTAGGATTCTTCCATACTGTATCTGCATAATTTAAGCAAATTGAAGGTGGTGGGTGTTTCCCGTAAATGTTATCCAGATAATAACTTCCCTAGGCTGTATTATTTTGACTTTGTAGAAGTAGTCTAGGTACTTAACTGTATTTCCTTTTCTCAAGAAGAAATTGAAGAATTTACTTTTGTCTGTATCTCTGATAAAACTTAACCTCCAATAGTAACCCTGAAATTGCTGTATTTCAGTTATAAATGAATTGGTTTTTTTTTTTAAGATTTTATTTATTTATTTGACAGAGAGAGACAGTGAGAAAGGGGAAACAAGCAGGGGCCGTGGGAGAGGGAGAAGCAGGCTTCCTGCTGAGCAAGGAGCCCAACACGGGGCTCCATCCCAGGACCCTGGGATCATGACCTGAGCCGAAGGCAAACACCTAATGACAGAGTCACCCACGTGCTTCCCAAATGAATTGTTTTTTAAGTAACTACATAATTTGTTTTATATTCCTGTATGTCTTACTTATCTTCAAAATACAGAGTATTTCATTTAGTCCTATACAACAATTAGTAGATGCACAGTTTTTTGGTTTGCAGCATTTAATAAATGCTGAATGAAATGTTCATTTAACTAATGGACTGATTATCTGATTAAACTGATGGTTTTCTGTGATTAAAGAATATCAACTTATGGGCACCTGGATGGTGCAGTGGGTTAAGCATCGGACTCTTGGTTTTGGCTCAGGTCGTGATCTCAGGGCCCTGATATCAGAGTGGTGAGATTGAGCCCCATGTCTGGCTTCAAGCTCAGCAGGGAGTCTGCTTGAGATTCTCTCTCTCTCTCTGCCCTTCCTGCTTGTGCTCTTTCGCTCTCTAATAAACAAATCTTTAAAAATAAAAAAAGAATACAGACTTAAGTTGACTTATCTCAATACCATTTAAAACCAATATGAACTAGAAAAATAAACAAAATACATCACAGTTTTACACTGTCTGGCTTCTAATAAGTGCCAATTACTTTTACATCCTTAATAAATCAATGAATGAAAAAAAATATTTTGCAGAGCATAAAGAAAATATTAGTACCAAGTAATGTGTACAAGTGTGAATAACTAGCAGCTTCTTTAACAAAATAGAGACAAGTTTGCTAACTGCTTCTATCATTAATAAGTTATATCGCAATTATAAATAATTAATATTAAAACTTCCAGAAGCCTATAATTAAATTTTTTTATAATTAAGTTTTAAATTTGAAAATGCTTACCTCACATGTGATCTTCTGTCAAAGATACCTTATATGGCTACAACTCTTCAAAGAAGAAAGGATTATGAAAGGAATATCTTGAAATTAGGTATCAATAGAAGAATGATAAAATTCCCTTTCTTTTTCTCTCCTGCTGTAGGAATTAGTTGATATCTGGCTTTTTATAAGCCACACGAATGGGAAACTTCTTTAATTTAGCCTTGCAAATATATATATATATATTTTAAGGATGCAATTGCAGTCAGTGAATATATAAATATATAACCAGAGTGTTATAGAAAAGAGACCATATAGAGGTATGTTAAAAAAAAAAAAGCATAATTTAAAAAAGGTATTTATCTTTTCTTCTACTCTACTCACAAATATCTTGCAAAGTTTGGATACAAATTAGGTAACCTATATTAAATATTGATTGATTCATCTTTAAGTCCAAAGGCTTACTATTATTTTAGGAATATTTATTAGAATTGTCAATAAGCTCCCTCAAACAATTGAGTTATCCTTCCTTATTCTTCTCTCTCCTACTCAAGAATCAAAATTATATTTGAGCCCAGCAAGATCTGAGCTTCTGTGTTGAAGGGGAAGAAGAAACTTTCCTCAGTCCAAGATTCTTCTAGCTGGACTAAGAATTAAATTTGCATGAGACACATTAAAAGGAGAAGACAAGTTTTATTATGTGTGCATGAAGGCCCAATAATGAAATTGAAACCTAAAGAAAAGACTAAGGCAGGCAGTTTTTCTATTTTTCAGACAGACAATAAAAATGTGAGAAATTGACAGGACAAAGAAGACTTAACTTTGAGAGCTTCAATTAGTAAGAAATTCTAAACAGAATTTGGGTTTGGGTAGTAGATTAGGAAAAAAGAGTTTTTATACAGCATTCTTAGCCTTGATTTTCCTACCTCTGGTGATAAGGATGTATAAAGAGAAGGTATTTTTCATATGGGAGATTTATTTCCTACTTTCAGGAAGACAGAGGAGGCCCTGAGCATTCTTACACAGGCTCCCTTGAGTAACTTTTATTTAAAACGATCACTATGCCACAGTGGAACATTTTGGGTGGTCTGCCCTTGCCGCCTACAGGGTCATACCAAAGAGTAAATGTCAAGGTGAATGTCCTGGTTGGGAAGACGATTAGAAGCTTTAAGAATCAACTTCTCTTCTATATCTCAAATCACAAAGCTAATTATTTGTTTAGTTCACTCACTGTGCTTTGATTACTCATCATTTGTGGTTATTAGTAAATGAAACAAGGCTTACATGTTATAGATAAGAATGCATTTTACGTGTTTTTGAACCCAGTATTAATTAGTGGCAACTTTTTTCATATGCTGCTATTAACTTGTGGTTTAAAGCAAAGAAAACCCTTGGGCGATTTGAAATTCAAATAAAAATGCTTCTTGATTTAACTTCTTCATAATTTAATCAGTAGTGAAATATCTGATTATGTATAACTCGAAAGACATTCCCTAAAATTTTTATTCAATTTTATTGTTTTTTTTTTCTCAACAGATCCAAATATTTTATTTTTCCATTTAACTTATTAAGGGCATTTTAAGATAAATTATGTCCCTAGATACTTATTGACAGTTAAATTATTTGCCAGCTTCATATATTCACAGCCCCTACTTAACTGTCAAATCATTATCATTTGGTTTTATCTCTACTGACGCTACAAGCATAAAAGTACAGCAGAGAGCAGAAATATTAACAAAATTCCTAAATTAAATGTTAGCTCCATACTTATCAATACTAATGACTCTTATTTAATCTGATATCAAGACATTGTTCAACAGTTTCAGTGGGTTCACATTATGCTATAGTCTGGAAAATGAGATAGAAAATGACTATTAAAGATTTTGGAATACATGGCAACAATGAATGAGTGAATAAGCATATAAAAAGAGTGATCTTTGGAAAGAACAAATTCTCCAACTTCTAATTCTCATATTAGAATTAAATAAAGATTTCCAATGCATTTAACCTGAAGACTTTCAATTAGATAATCTATAAAACATTATCTGAACATCTTACTACCTATTACCCCCATGACAGTGATTTAAATAAATGGTAATAGATTATGGTTGAAATGACTACATCTTTGAGAATTCTTTAGACAAGGTATGCAAGTTTCCTGCCTGTCATATTTATAAATAAACATTCAATTGAATTGCTTTTATAATATTTCAGCATTGGATGACATTTATTCCTACTTGAGATTCCAAATGAGCTCAAGGAATGACTTCAGAGTCAAGCCATGACCATATAAATATAAGCTTTGAGACAAACAAGTAGATTTCCTCTCTCTGTGACAGGATTATATATTTTGCCATTGCCAAGGAAAAAGACTTTGCATATGC
Source organism: Ursus arctos (assembly GCF_023065955.2). Lineage (NCBI taxonomy): Eukaryota > Metazoa > Chordata > Mammalia > Carnivora > Ursidae > Ursus > Ursus arctos. Next base: position 25,843,477 of record NW_026622908.1, read on the forward strand.
CAGTAGAATCTCTTTTTGTAATGGTGACCTTATGTGCTTTTGACATCCTCTTTCCATTTGATGAAGGGAGGCACTCAAGTCAGCTTTGGAAGAAAAAAGCCTCATGAATAATAGCTTGACACAAAATCTTCAGATCTAGCATATTATGCTGTGATAATCAAATCCCCCTGGATTTGCATCATCTTTTGATTTAAAGTGTAGCCTACACACCAGAGAGAAGATCAAACTCTAGCACATGTTATTCATTCAATTTTTTGTCTTCCATATGGTCTTTGCATAAAGTGACTGTTTCTTTGCTATCAGATTCAAACATTCTCTCCATTTTTCTATTAACTGATATAGATTCAACCACATTATGTGTCATATTCTGCACTAAGTACATTTGCTTTTACTATTATCCATAATTCCCTTAGCTAATTATTATAAATGTCATTTTACCAATTAGAAAACTCAACCCTGATCTGCATCCTTCCTGGGAGCTCTTTGGTATCCCTTTTGGGAAACTCCCAGTTTATGTAATTTTTGGTGGAAAGTAGTGCAGAGATTCTTTACTCTCGTGATCAAGGTTCACAAATCATTATGAGTTCTCCAGTAACTCCAAGTCTTGTGTAAGAACATGGGGAGAACTGATAATCAATTGTTGCAGTGAAAGGGCCAATTTGCAAACCAAAATCTCACTGACATTTGTTATGATTCTTGCTATGCAATGCTTCCCATCTCCCTTTTGCCTTCCTCCTATTTAAACTGACTTCTTGGTGTCTTGACTGCCTGAGACAAACTAGAGCTAATTTCTGAGGCTCTAAGGAAGGTATAATTGTTCCTGACATGTATAGCTGTTAATGGCAGAACAAAATTATTCCTTTAGATCAATTCTAATACGGAGGCTAGTTCTGTTTCCCTTACACAGAAGTTTCTTTCTTCTGATAGCGAGATTCTGTGTAAACATCTTTTTTTTTTTTTTAACTCAATAGCTCCTTTTCTTTGGTGTATTTAGTATGTACAAAGTAGAACACTGTTTTTATTACCTGATCAAAGAAAATCTGGATATATTTTCTGTATCTTCGAATTTCAGTCATATCTTTAGAACACATAAATCTAAATTCTTGAAGGAAATATTTTGATTTAATTTATTCTGTAATTCTAGAACACGCACAATAACTTTTAGAGGTTTATGTGTCTTTCAGCTGATGTCAACTTTATTTGAAATGCCCATCTGTCAAGCTTCCAGAACTTTCAATAGTTCTAATGCTTTGGGTACATACAAAATTGTAGCATCTTAAATGTATTCCATTTCCTTTCCTCTAACTATTAATTTGATCATATCACAAATTCATGCTCATTAAAGAATTTTGAACTCATTCAAGTTCAGCTAGATTGCTCCATCCACACCATGTTTCTTGCTTTAAATAAATTCCCCTAGGTAGGGATTACCAAGCCTTTCATCTCTCACAAAAAGAGACATGGAAGCTTAATCTAGTACACACTTCCTAAGATTTTTGAATGAATGAATGCATTAAAACAAGTATATATCAGGGCCTCAACGATCTGTGAAAATAAATCAGAGTTAATCTCCTAAAATGACAATATTCATGATTCTCACTTCTTTTGGAAGGTAGGCTATATGATTATAAAGAATGTCTACCTTAAATTTAGAAGACTTAGCAGTGAAGTAAATCAAACCTGAAAACTTAAACTATACATTGAAACAAAGGTTAGGTATTTTTCAAATATTGTAAAAAAAATTCAGAGCAAAGATTTTAAATAAATAAATAGATAAATAAATAAAATTAACAAATAAATCAGATTTTCATAAAAAGTTTGCGATTTCCAATTGACAAACTGAGGAACTATTTATACTGTACTATGTTATTGTACTATTTATATACTTCTATTACCAGTGAGCATTTTAGTTTTATCCCAACATTTCCCAAAAAGTCACTTCAAATTTTTTTTATATTTCTAAAATCTACCTTTATCTGAAGTTTTAACTCCATAAAAAATGATATACTTTCCTTAAACATAAATCCACAAATATTTATTGAAACCTATCTTGCAGAGGATGACTTGGATCATATATCAGTCTACTCGCTGCCCTTGAATTGTAGTGATTGTAAACCACAGAGGTCAAAAATAGTCAAATCTGGCTCTTTTTGTGAAGAATTTAAGAATTCTAAACAGTTAAGAAATGCCTCCGAATTTTTTTATGTTTAATGTGTCAAAATTTTTGTTTTCACTTGAAGTCAAAGATTATAAAATAAACTAAAATTTGATAATCAATATCACATTTTAAATAATCATCATTTTATGCTTTGGATTAGAGTTCAATCAGATTTACATAAAACATCTGAATTTTTCTAAAGCTGTCTCTTACCCTTTCTTTCTTTCTCTCTCCCTCTCTCCTTTTCCTTTCCTTTCCTTTCCTTCCCTTTTTTTTGATTTCATTTCTTTCCCTTCCTCCCTCCCTCTCTTCCTTCCTTCCTTCCTTCCTTCCTTCCTTCCTTCCTTCCTTCCTTCCTTCCTTCCTTCCTCTAGTTCTCAATCCATACAATTGAATGTTTTCCCCTAAATCCTAAGCAACACATTCCCTCACAAGACTGGAATATTTTACTCAACTCAACAGACAAGGTAAGCTCAACACATTGTATCCTTGCTACAGACTTATTTTTTTTTTTAGTTTCTCCTGCCATTAACTGGTGGCACACAATAATCAGTCATAATCCTTAACTTTCAGTTTATTCACACATCACCTGCACATTAAATCCCCAAAGCTGAAATGGATAGAGATGTCCCTTGCCAGCACAGAATGGAGAGATCTAGTAGGTACTATTCATCTGTACTTAGCTAATGGATTTTGGAGCAGTGGTATCTAATCAGTTTCTTCTCTTTTCCTAGTCATCTTCCAAGTATCCCAGATCCTTAGTGAAATTTGTTAAGTCTTTACAGCCTTCTGTCATCTATTTTGAAGAAATGGGCGTGGAAGATAGAGCACTCCTTTAAAGGAAAGCATGTGGAAATCGCTGAAAGATTATATGGCAGGAAGTTGAGGAGGAAGGAGTGAAACAGAAGAAAGACCTAAAACAACTATTCAAACTAAAAGGTGGTCAAAGATAAGATTTATTTACACTTTCCCATGAGGCTTTGAAAATATTTGAGAGAGACTGTATTTAAGTTGCATGAGTATGTAAGCACCCACAGTTCTTAGAATAATGCTTGACACAGAGTAAACACTATGTATGTGTTAGCTACTATTAACATATTGTTATTATTATTACTACTATTTTTATTCTGGCAGTCAGCTAAGATGCCAGGTTTGAGCTTGTGTCTGTTTGTTTGTCTTGTTTTTTGGATACCTAAGTAATGGGAAAAGACTGGAAAGCTTAAAGACACTTAGGTTACACATGCTATATAGTATCACAATTCCCCTCCTAAACCGGCCAATTCTCCATTTAAACAGATTAAATGCGTGTATGTATATATACATATTTCCACACATATAAATTAAATTGTGAAATGGGTAAGAAAAACTACCTACGTTCGAATTGTGGTCAAAGCTTTAACCCTCATAAGATCTGTGCCTTGTCAAAATAAATACTGAAATGGAAAAAAAAAAAAGCTCTTAGAACCTTGGTCTCTGTCTCATAGGCCTATTGTGAAAGTTAATTACACTAACTTAATAAAATCCTTTTTATCCATGTATTCACTTATTCATTAAAAAGTAATTATTTTCATGGCAAGCATTATCCTAGGTATAGGAGATAAAATTGTGAAAAAGACGATGTCTGCCTCCATGGAGCTTCTATTCTTGTCTTTGGGCGATAGAGAATAAATCAGTAAGTACAAATAAATAGACAATGTAATTACAAACTGTGGAGGCCCTAGTAAGAAAACAAATAGGCTTATCTGATAAAGAGTAATTGGAATGGTGCAGGAAGTAGCTCTGAGGAGGTTGTGTTTGAGCTGGGACTTGAAAGAGGAGTAAATGGCATCCAGAGAGAAACATAGAAAGTGTCAAGAGTCTGAATGTGGAGCAAAACTGACATATTTGAAGATCAGCAAAGAAATAAGTATGCCTGGAATGAAGTAAATGGCGAAGGAGATCAGATGGGAGATGGAGGCAGAAGACAGAGCACATATGAACCTCATATAGAGTTTGATATTATTCGGAATTCAAGGGGAGCCACTGAGAGGCTTAATGAGAGTGGTGGTGGGTGACATATTTGATTTTCTTTTTAAAAATCATTGGCTAAAAAAAAGAAAAAAGAATGAACAAAGTAAATAAAATAAGATAAAATAAAAATCATTGGCTACTATAAGGAGAAAATATTGTCAAGAGACAAGCACAGAAACAGGGAGACTGGTTAAGAGTCAGGTAGTAGTCTGGTTAACCAGTAGGAGTCAGGTAGGAGACTGGTTAACCAGTAGGAGTCAGGTAGGAGACTGGTTAACCAGTCAGGTAGTAGCACTAGAGATAGAAGTAAAAGAAATCTATCTTAATTTTGGAGGTAGAACCAACAGGGATACATGGATTGCTTATGACCATTGAGAAAAAGGAAATAAAGATGACTCCAAGTTTTTTAGCTTACAGATCTCATTGGGTGATGATGCCACTTACAAAGGTAGAAAAATCTGTCGAAGGAACATGTTTTGCTTGATATATTTCATTGTAATGGGGGGTTGGTGGGCTTGAAGACATAAATTCGCTGTATTTATGATGTTACATTTCAAAGAGAAGATGACTCTGGCATTCTAGGTTATCTCAAAAATGGTGACATAGATTTGGGAGTCAAAAGTAAATTGCTAATATTCTAAGTATAAAATGGGATGAGATTGACTAAGGAGATTATATAGAGAAGCATGATTAAAAATGAACTCTGGAGGATTCCAAAATTTAGAGACCAACTATAGAAAAAGAGAGAGAAAAAATAAAAGAATGGAGAAGGAGTATCTGATTAAAAAAAAAATCAGCAAATTGTAACATGCCAGAAACTAGGAGAAGTGGTGTTTCTAAAAAGTTAGTATTAATGAGAGGAAAGTGTGATGCAGAGTTTAAGAGGACAGACTGCAACCGAAATGTCTGGATTCTAGTCCAATCTCCACCAAGCAGCTGGATGGTCATGGGAAAATTACTTCCTCTCTTGTGATACTCAATTTCCTCTTCTGTAAAACAGGGATGACAGTCTTACCAACCTCAGAGTGCGGTTGTGAGGATTAAATGAACTAATATACTTAATGCACTTAGAACACATTTGGTACATGGGAAGCTCGATAAAAGAGTTGCTCCTAAGAAAAATATGAAAACCTATTTAAGTGCTGCTGAGAGTTTAAGAAGAGGATCTGATGATGAAGTTGACTAACGGCTTGTCAGCATGGTAGTTGCTGTTGCATTAATGAGGCAATTTTAGTTGAGTAGCAAGGATATAAGTAAATTGGACTGGGTTAAAAAGTGAACGAGAGGTTATTAATTGAAGAAGCTACATGTAGACAATTCTGTTGAGGGGTGTGTGTGTGTGTGTGTGTGTGTGTGTGTGTGTGCGTGCATGCATGGAAAAGCAGACAACTAGGTGGAGGTTGGCTATGGGTTTGGAAATAGGACTAAAAGAGGATTTTTATTAGATGGTAGACATTAAAACAAAATGTGAATTCTGGAGTAAAACCCTGAAGAAGAAAATAAAATGCCCATATATAGTAGGCTTTCAGTAAAGCAGACCTCATTTTCTCACCCATGTATTTTATTACCATCAATCACCAAAATATCATTAAGTAAGTATGCTTCCCAGAGCAAACATAAGAACTGAATCTATGCTATCTCAAGTTGAATGAGGAAGAATAGATCAGCTCACATCACTGAATTCCCTGAGTAGGACAGCTTCAGATATGAATCAAAGGTCACACATAATGGCATTAAATCCCTCTCTTTGTTTCTATTGTTCATACACATACTCTCCAAGTCTAATATGCTCCCAAAGTAGAGAACCTAGAGGAAAAAGACCTGATTGTCTAGATTAATAGTTCAGGTGAAAACCTTTGCAAACTTCTGACTTCCCTGGTTTGAGCCACACACCAATCCCTGAATGTAGCCAGGAATATAGAGGGTTTAAATTGGCCAGGACAGCATACGTTCTGGGGATTCAGGAAAGGTGGAGTCAACACCAAACTAAATGAATAAAGGATAAAACATACTTATTTTAGAAGGGAGGGGAGTGGTTTCCAAGAAGGTATTGATAGATCGAACAAAACAAAACAAAATTGCATCAATTCCAGCCATCCAATAAAGAACAGTCCATCATCACCTCAATTGTACTCTTCGGTCTTCTTTAACTTGGTTTGTGAACTTTTACGTTCTTTCTTAGGGTGACTAGAGTTCATGCCACCTTACTCTTGCTATTCCAGTTATGGATACTAGGGCTTCGGTCCATTGACTGCAGATCATTATGCATTTGATTTCTAGGTCTTTTGTAAATAGTATTTTTTTTCTCCCTTTCATTATTTTCTCTCTTTCTGTTTTGTATGGTTGCTGCTTCTTTCTCCACTCAATAATTATCTTTTTTTTTTTTGGACTCCATCCTGATGAGTTTATATTTATTATTCTCTTCTTGCTTCTCCCCTCTCGGCTGCTAACTTCCTCTCTCCTATTACATTTTCTAAGGTCTACTTACTTCTAAGGAGAGGTATCTCTCCTTAGTCGAAGTCATATCCTCTAACTTCTTGGTCAGTAATTTCCCTGAGTCAGTAGAGACTTCTGTCCACACAAGAATATATTTTTGTGCTTATACTACCAAAAAAATCATGCATTTCATGTGTGAAGATCCTGACTTCTCTGTTAAAGGGCTTCAAGGGAAGGAAATCATTTTTTTTTTTAAGATTTTATTTATTTATGTGACAGAGAGACAGCCAGTGAGAGAGGGAACACAGCAGGGGAGTGGGAGAGGAAGAAGCAGGCTCCCAGCGGAGGAGCCCAATGTGGGACTCGATCCCGGAACGCTGGGATCACGCCCTGAGCCGAAGGCAGACGCCTAACGACTGCGCTACCCACGCGCCCCGGAAGGAAGTCATTTTTATATGTTCTACTGAAACAGTAGAAAACAGGGAGTCTGTTGTGTTTTCAAGGCCTGGACAGAAAAATACTATCTTCTTTTTGCTGAATATGAATAAATTTCTATCTCCTCTCTCTTCTTCTGTGTTCCAGTATATACCTTATGTGAGTGGAATGTTGGTGACTGCAATTGGACACAGGCTTCATATTAAACTTTCAATTTCTAGTCTCTGCAAGTGACTCAGACCTGTTCTGTCCAAAGGTCAGAGTACTGTCATTACAAAGCAAAATGCTCAAAAATATGTTAAATAACTATTTCAAGAAATACACAGTTAGGGAAGAGGTGTTCAGCCTATTTCTGGGTCGCATTTGCATTCTCTAAAAGATAACCCCAGTCTTATGTTTTAGTATTCGCACCTTGTGATCATTTCTGACTTATGATGTCATGGTCCTCCTTTAGGGCAACTTGCCAAAAGTACTGAACAGGCCTTTACTGATTCCTCAGTGGGAGGTCTTTTAAATTTAAGTCTGCCTTCAGTACAGTCCTAAGACTAGTCATTTATTCAGACTTAAATAATGAAATATACTGTACCTCCAAAAGCTCCTTACGCACTTAATGAGAAGACAGGAAAATAAGACACTATCTTATAGTATTTTTGTGGAAGGAGCTGAGAAAGAAAGATGAAAAATCACCTGGTGATTCAGAGCTCTTTTCCTATTCTTGCCAAGGACACCTTCTCTTGTCCTCTGAATATTCTTTCAAAACCTCCTCTGCTTATCACGCCCTAAGATAATGATTTGCATTAAAAAAAATTATTAAAGCACATATACTCATTTTTACCTCTTCCCACCTTCTCTTAGTTCCCGATTTTAAAGGAACTCTACGGAAGGTTATAGTCCAACACATTTTTATTTCAGCTCCCAAGAATTGACAGAATAAGGGAAGCATGATGGAATATGCAAGCCCCACAACTGTGAGACTCCGAGAAGTCAGTTCTGTGAAAGGCCTGAGAGAGCATGGGCCCGCCATCAGGAATTCTTCAGACAAGATGACCCTGTCCCAGACTCAAGGCTCTGCCAGTGTAAATGAGTCTCTTTGACTGAGGCAAACAGGATCCCTTGTGGAGGCATTTACAAGATTAACTGATGTGCACTGAGAGATGGATTGGCAACTGGGAGTGTCAGGGAGACTTTTCTTCAAATCTAAGAGGCACGTTATTTTTACATATCTGAAAACCAGATATATCTTAAATGTGAAGATATTTAAGAATACATTAACCTATGTACTTCACTTGCTTTTCCTTTTTTTAGTGATACAGGATAAATCAATGTTCCAGTCAGCTGATTTTATAAGAATAAAACAAAAATTCTAAAGAATAATAAAATGTATAGTTTAATTATTGGCAAATTTTTCTTTGTCCTTGGTAATTAAAATAATAATGCAGTTTTCTATGGAACAATTACAAAAATAAACTGGTGATAAAGTAAAGCTGACATCCTATCTTGGCAGAATCTTAGTGGTGTTTAGGACAGGGGTGTGAAGGTAAGATATTAATAAAGGTTTTAAGGTCTAATTTTAGATAAGGGCTTGATTAGAATTGGGTGAATTAATGAAAAAGAATTAAAGATTAGTAGACAAAGATTGAAGCAGGGTTTAGAAATGTGTCTTTTTTTTTTTTTTTTTTTTTTTTTAGCACTGAGTAAAGAGTAAACAGATGTTTAATACTAGCTATTGCTCTGGGAAAGGGATGGGTATCCTAATAAGAGTAAGATGAGTTACATGGTGTTCAAAAAATGGATTTTTGAAAAATTCCTGAAACAAATAATCCATTTGATTCTCCTTGGTAGAACTAGATCATTATTCTTAAGCAGAATAGGATTATAACATGCCCAAGTGGTATCTTCTCAAATTCCTCACTTATACCAATTTTTAAAAACAACAAACAAGCATAAAAAATATAATTAACAATAATATGCCTCTTATCATCTTTAGCCTAACTAGACAATCTTGCTAAAAATAAGCCAGTGGAGGGGGGAACTGCAATTTTTATACTTCGGGCTTAGCTAACAACAAGGAAGAGAACACAGATAGTGTCGTGTATCATTTCTAGCATCTCTACCAACCCAAATTTTGGTTGGGTAAAATATTTGTTAATGGCACAGCCTTTTCAGATCATATACCTTCCAGATATACCAATTTACTGATGCTTTGATTAAACAGGACTAAAGATAGTGTTGAAAAAAAATAAATTTAAAAAAAGGTCCAAAATGGAGTCGCTTTTGTTAACTCCTACCAAGAATTAATACCTAACCCCACTGCAGTTGCAGCCTCTCCCAGGAGTGGAATTTTAAACCAATCAGTCTGGAATTTCCTGATCAGCACCAGTCAGGTAATCTGCATGATTAAGGCACCTGCCCTTTCCCCCTTAGGGAAGGTGAACTTATCTGAACCAATCCTTCATCCTCTTTTGCTAAGAATGTTCTTGTCCTGCCTGTTTCTGCCTATAAAAGCCTTCCATTTTACACCCTTGATCAGAGCTATTTTCTGTTTGCTAGATGGGATGCCGCTGATTTGTGAATCTTTAATAAAACCAATTAGATTGTCAAATTTTCTTAGTTGAATTTTTGTTTTTTAACAATATTAAGCAGGGCACTGATGTTTCAGGATTTCTTTTCCTTTAGTGCCTGCCGTTCTTTGTCATGCCCCTTCAAAAAATGAAGAGGTAGACCAGAGGAAGAGTGATGGGCAGCAAAGCAAAGTTTATTGAGCAATAGTACAAAACTCCCCAAAAGGGAGGGGATCAGAGAGGGTTGTCATTGGAGTTTCTAAGTCTAGGGGTTTTTATGAGATTATTGGCAGGCTGTTTTAATCTGATTACCCCTCCACGTGCCAGTCACCCAAACAGATGTTTGTCTGTGACTCATCTACCTACCAGGTAGTTGTTCACAGGGAAAAAGGTGGAGAGCTTCTTCCAGAGTGGTGTAGGGTAAGAGGATGGGGTCTTTTCCCTTTTAAGGGTTTCCTCCTAGAACAGGGGCCCCTTGTCCCTGCCTTTCTTCCAACTATCCTCCATTGCTGATAATTTCAGAAATTATTTTGATGGCTCTGAGAGTTTTATAATTTCCTCCTATTATTGTACTATAGTGAAGGAGAACAGATTTTCCCACATGAAAATATGCTTCTTTGGCATAAGGTTTATCTGGAGTTGATTATTTTTAAAAACGGACGCAGGAGAAGCTCTGAAAACCAAGTAGAAGTTAACCTTCTGTAAAAGAAATTTACATTTGTGAGGGAAACCTCCATTTGTAAGAGTGTCTCCCTCTGTACTAGGAAGAGGAGGAGGTATAAATCTCTAGAAACTCTTATCACTGGAGAAGACAGGAACCTAAATCTGCATCACAACCTTACCCTTGCTTACTGTTCTTGTCCTGATCGCCTTCTAAAACTGGATCCCCGACCCTCTACAACGTCTTCTGTTATCATTAGCTGGTAATGGTATTTAAAGTTGTGGCTTGGACCATTTCAGAGAGTTACTCAGTTTTCCTGGGCATCGCCCATGTACCCAGGAGTATAGATGTTTTTAAACTTTTGTTCGTTTTTCTTCTGTTAGTTATCCTTTTACTATAGGGGGAGGGAGTCCTCAACCAAGAACCTAGAAAGGAAGAGAGAAAATTACTCTCCCCCCCAAACCAAGTGGCTACTCTTGAAAAATTTCAAGTTATTGGAACTCTGAATGTAAATCTAAGGATTGAAATGTTACCTTGATTTCCCCTTCAAAGACATAGTCGAGTGCTGGTCACTTATAAAAGTGTCCAAATAATTTTTCATTTGACACTTGACAAACATGCCAATCTCTTCAACTTAAATTCTAGAGATTATGAACATTAAGAAGAGCACCACAGAATCCTAAAGATCTAAAGACAAGCCTAAATGTTGGGTTTATAATAGAACTGCAAATTCTCTGGAATGGAGGTGGTGCAAGTGATGAGAGAAAAGCTCTTTAAAGGCCTAATATTCAAGGGAAGCCATTTTAGATTACTTCCTAAATCACCATGACTGTATATAAACTTTGTTCAAACCGAAAGCCTAATTTATGGTCTACCATTCATGCATTGTACATATGCTTTGTGAATGAGTAGCCTAAGGGAAAACTCTTGTCCTTGAAATACCAATCAGTTCTCCTACTCACTACATTCCTTTATGATAAAACTGATGATTTCTGCCTATATGCCAATCTATCATCTTTTGAGCTTCTACAAGACACAAAAAGTATGTAACTGTGAAAAAAAAAACTGTTCATTCTCCAGAACACTTTCTTCCCTGTGAAGAGTGTGTTTCTCAGGCAGCTGTTTCAACCTGGGTTCAAATAAAACTTTCTTACTTTTAGAGATTCTAAAAGGTTTGTTCATTTTGTGTCAATAGAAGTGGGAAGCAGGAAAGGGACAAAAGGTGTATTTTTTCCTCAGACACTACTTACTGTTAAGCAAAGATTCATTCATTCATCTAATTGAAATTTATTGAGCTATTATGTGGCAAGCATAATTCTAGGTGAGAGTTTTATATTAGGGTGCAAAATAATCTAATTTCCTGTTCATGGATTTTACATTCTAACTGAGTTACAGAGAAAATAAATAATCAGGTTACTATATAAAATCACAGGTGGTTGTTAGTGCTATAGAGTGAAGAAAAATAATGAAGGGAGATTGAGAGGAAACTTATTATTCTACATTTCTTTCCTTATACATTTTCTCTTCTCTGATCTTTCTCAGTTTTCAATTAAACAGATTGTTCCTCTTGAACTAACCCATCAGTTGTCTGACTATTTGATTTTTATTTTTCATAGCTGTGTCATTGCAATTTATAGTTTTAGGAAATTTCTCAACTTTTCGCCCAACTTTTCTTTCATTATTGAATGTTATATTTTTAATTATTAAGGGCACTGTTTTACTCTGTGATTGCTCCTTTTCCATTTGTCTATTCTTGTTTTATGACTGCAATATCTTCACAAATTTTTCCTGAAAACATTATATATATTTGTATATATAAAATATGCATATGTATTTGAATTGTGCTTTCTGAATTATTACTGTCTCTTTTGTCATCATTTGTTTCATTTATTGACTTAGATCCTGATATTTTCACTCTTCTTTCCAAAATAATGTTCATTTTTTATTCATGTTTAATAACAAAGTACATGGTTAGTTTATTCATTTAGCCCTTGTGGTAGATAGAATAATGGCTTCTGAAAGATTACCATGTACCAATCCATGGAAACTTGACTATGTTATAATACATGATGGCAAAGGGGAATTAAAATAACAAATGGGATTAATGTTGCTGATCAGCTGAGCTTAAAATAGAGAGATAATCCTGAATTTTCTGGTAGGTCCAATGTAATTACAAGGGTCCTTAAGTGTAAAGGCAGAAGAAAAGACTCTACTGGCCATTGTTGAATTTAAAGGTGGCAGGGGGTCATAAGGCAAAGAATTCAGGTGACCTCCAGAAGCCATGAAAATAACAACAATAAGAACAAATCAAGGAACCAAATTCTCCTCTAGAGCCTCCAGAAGAAATGCAACCCTGTAAACTTCTTGATTTTAGACCCCTGAGACCCATTTTGGACTTCTGACCTATAGAATTGAATGATAATAATAAATGTGTGTGGTTATCTTAAGCCATCAAGTTCATGGTAAGTAGCTGCAGAAGCAATAGAAATCTATTATAGCCCTCCACTGGAGTTTTTCTATGGGTTTTCTCTACTGATCTTCAGATCTTTTATGGAAGAGCATTTTTGGTTCTAACTTTTAGATGGGCAAGAGACAGGTAGACTAAACTATGAGTGATTCTCTTCTCAGAAGCTAAAATCTATACTAGATACTCATTAGCCTGGTCCAACTATATCATTCAATTTTTAGAGTATATTGATCATTTTAAACTGATACAAATATTGCTGTTGCAATTACAGCATGAAAATAGAGCAGTTAAAGGCCATTTGCATGAATATTCTATAGTTGTTAGCTAGCAGTAACTATTTTTTAATCTTTGATATATTCCATCTGCTTTTTGTTTTTAGGAGTCACCAAAATTTCTGATATTCTGCTATTCCATTCTCCAATTCCTATGTTTAAGGTTTTACTCCTGTTTGTACATTTTTACTCTCATTCAATGGGATTTATAAGTGGAGAGATAAAATGTAAAGGCATATGCCCAGCCATCCAACTTACAGTAGAAGCCAAATTTATTTCTTATATTCTTTACTCTCCCTGGAAGTATAACCACCTCTAGAATGAAAACTAATAGTTGGCTGTAAGAGCTCAAGAGTGGTCAGAGTTTTTTGGACCAGATACTATTCAATGCTCAGAAAACAAGGTGAAGTATCTTTTTCTAGGCTCATCAATCTAAAGCAAGTGCTTTTATTACAGAATGTTAGCATCAGAGAAACTATTGTGCCTGAATAACTAGCCATAAAACGCAGAGCTAAGGAAGTCAATTTTTGCTTCTCATGCCCTCAGAAACTCTTCGAGTGCCACTCACAGAATCTCTTTACACGTGCAAGTACCTATGGGTCATGGATTGCTCTTCTGTGTCAAATTTTCAATCCCAATCCCTGCCATTTTCCTATAGATTTTACAGCTTCTACCTCACAACAATGGCTACACAGCTACCTGGCTTCAAAATGACTGAACTGGTTTATCCTCTATTATTCTCATTTTTGTTATAATGCTTAACACTTCATGAAGAGATGTGGTGATCCTCTTAAAGCATTACTAACTGGCTGACTTTATCACAACGCTTATAACCAATCAATAGATTGCATGCAAATACGAATACAAGCAATTTTAAAAACACCAATAAAACCTCATTCTCAACATTGCTCCTGAGAGCAGAGCTCTTTTAAGTGATGGCAGATTAAAATACTTCTATTGAAAGGAGGGCCACTCAGCAGAGTTGGTCCAGAGTTTACATATACAACAAAACCTTATTTAGATTTGTCTTGGCCATTATACTAGTTCAAATGAAAATTTCTTGATTTTTTTTCCCATGTTTTCACCCATTTTTCTGTATGCTGAGTGATATATATACTTGCCTGAGAACATTCTCTGCCAAAGGCAAGTTTTTCTCCCAGAGGGCCATAATATCAAATTCTAGAGTGAACTCATTTATGTGCCTTGGGACCTCTGAAACCAAACATTCCTATGACCACATCCCACATTGACTGCACTTGGCAAAAGAATATTTCCTTGATCCAATCAAATAGGCACAAGTAATTATAAGCAAGATTTGCGCTCAAAATAAACCAGCACCTTTGGCCAATTCAAACATTTAAAGAGCCAAATCCTTGATTTTCAACCATGTAAAACCTGACAGATTAAGTCTGTCTGCCTGTCAGAGACCAACCTGAAATGTCAGAACAATACTTCAGAGATATGCCTTACACTGTGGGAGTGCAACTGATATTCAAGCTCGTTAATAAAATAACAGATATGCTAATTTCTACACAAAAATGGCATGGCTAATTAGTCTCTTAAGTCAGACCATTTTAAATGTAAAAATGTATAAGCATCTTACCTGCGAAGTCTTTGCAGGATGGAAGTCATTATCTAATGACTCCAACATATGGTGAAGGTACAAACAATATGTTGGAAGCTGACTTTTAGAACAGTGAAGAGTGAGAGATCACTGCATACATAATAAGTTTAATTTTTAAAGGAATACTAATTAGATAAGGATCTAATGAAGGGTACCTGATTGACAGCAGCAGGGAAGGATGTCCCTGCTGTTCAAACTTAATGCCTAGTAACAGTTATGTCTTGGGGGGAAAAAAACAGAAAGCAAGAAAGACCTCTGAAAAGAGAGGTCAACGTCATTACTTGCACAGGCGTTTTCAATAGGTCTCTTAGGCTGAGTGCAGAGATGAAGGTAACGGCTAACAAGAATCTTTGCAACATAGGAAAGAGTTACAATCCATTGGTCTTTTAATGTATCTGGCTATAATGTCATTGAAGCCATTGTTAATGATTTTGACTGTATAATCCTAAGAAATTGAGGACAGATAAAAGGACTGTACGTGTGATGTGTAAATACGATGGGAAGGAGAGAGGTTGGGTAAAGGAAGAGAGCTGACAAATGGTATGGTCAAAAGAACCTTGAACTATATTGAAGGACGTAAGACGATTGCCAAGAAGTGTCATTTCTTGGAGATAAATTAATCAGTTCCCATTATTCAAAGTTGGGTCCTATCAAATTGCTACAGAAGAAAAAAAAAAGGAAAAAAAAAACTGTCATGAGAAAGTAATGTGAGACACTTGCAACGAACGAGATTACCCCCTTGAAGGCAAGAAGCCAATTTCTATTAACTGTAGAAGGAAAAAAAAATAGCAGTTCTCTGTGATAGGAAGCTGATTGCACAAGAAGATAAAGATTCAGCAGTTGCAGCACCCAGGCATGGAAGGCGCTGACCGGTGTGTCTGAGGAAGCACGTGACATTCCTGTGACTGTAACATCTGAATGAGCACATATTGTTATGTGGAGTCAATAAATTTTTAAACGCATATACTGCGCCAATAATAATTTAAACCAACTCTCCCTCTTCAATCACGAAGTAATTTGTTTCAGCTAATGGTATCCTTTCTTGTGGAACTGATATCCTAAAGAAAAATCTGTATTGCTGTGGTATCTTTAAGTGGATATACTTAACATCAGCAGTGTTTCTGGATCTACGTGAAACATCAGAAAACTCTAAAGACTCCTCAATTTTAGTAACAATAGGTAGTCATGATTAGGTCTCCTTTTAGAAGCCACCTGGGTTGTGATTAAAGGTGACAGAAAGAACCATTTGTACGGTAGTTTGGTTACTGAAACATTTCAACCACATTTATCCTCTTTTTTCACTTGTCCAAGAGAAGGAGTTCTTTCTTTACCAATGAAGACTTGTTCTTATCCATAATATTACCTTTGTCTCCAGAGTAGTCTGTGACTTTTAGAGCATGACAGTTTCATACACAGTTTCTCAAATTGTATTTTTTTCCCTTGCTTTCAAGAGCTGGTGATTCTTCTAATTGAAAGTGAGGCTGCTACACTATCCAACTGTATTTGACAAAGTGGACACTGTGATCCCACTAGAGTTAGAAATCTATCCCCCCACCTTTCTTCCTTTCCTTGCTGGATACAGATTCTAGCATTAGAAGCCTTATTTTCAGAAGTAAGGGAAAATAGTAAAAGATGGATTCAGGAATAGATGTGAGAGGGGATTAAGAGCTCATACTTCATACCATAATTGATCTACTCCAAAGATCTTTTAATTCATGTGTAAATGTTTAAGAATTTTCCCCCTAGAACTAAGCTGGGTCTTGTGGGTCTTCAGACACAGTGATCCTCAAAGTAGATCCCAGAATTAAAAAGCTCTATTTAATAAGTTCTGGATTTTTAAAATTTCTTATCAAACATTCTTCATTTTGGTTTTCCTTACGAGGTTTACCCTGACCTCCTGTCTCTAACCTTACTTTGTCTTTTATTACCTCTGAAAGGCAATTCTCCTTTTAAATCATAATTAGTAATTATTTTATATTAATTCATTCATCAGATTTTTATTAATAGATGTCCTAAAATCTGGTCACAAAGTAGTTCACAAAACAGAGTACCTGATCTCCCAATTTTAATACTACATTGGGGGAATCAGAAAATAAATACTATATGTTATTTTCAGAAAAAAATTTCTGTGTTATGAAGAAATTAAAATAATAGAAGAGAGAATGTGCGACAGGCGACATTAACGAGAAGTCTCTCTGGCGAGATGACATCTAAACAACCTCAGGAATGACCAAAAGAATCAAATAAGCAAAGACCTAGACAAAGAGTAGTTCAGGCAGGCAGAAGAGGACATCTCAGATTTCCTGTGAGACCTACAGGACTGAGCTGAGCTTGGTATGTCCCAGGAACAGAAAGGAGGCCAGAATGACTGAAAGCTAGTAAAAGAGAACAATGAAAATATGGAAGACAAGGAAAGAGAATCGATAGAAGCCAGATCTTACAGGCTAGGTTTAGAAGGGATACTTTAGATGAAGTGTTAATCATTCAGGGATTAATTAACAAACCTTGTTATTCTTCTGTGCCCCATGGGCTCTAGAGCAAGAAATAAAATGAAGTAAAGAATTGCATAGCTTAAATATCTGCTATGTACAAAAACGTATTTGGCTTATGATTGGCTCTTGATAGATACTTTAGGGGAGGAGCAATTGAAACTGATTTAGATATTAAGAATTGCCTTCTTCCCTCATGACTTTCTTTTATTGTACCCTACCTTTTGACTGTTCTCATTCATTCTATTAAATTTTTCATTTTGGGGCCCCAGGCTACAGTTCAGTCAAAATTCCCAGCAACAGGCATTTGATTGCTGTTGTTTCATTAGGACTATGTATTTCAGAGAGTGAAACGTGACTTAGTCGAGAGAGGAGCTGCTAAATGTTCCACTGACTAAAGGGGCTAAGCAGGCAATCTTCTCAGAAAATTAAAATCCTCTGTCTTCAGCCGGCTCAAGGAAATGGTCATTACCTGCAGAACCATTCTTATCACTTCTCCATTGCACATTTTACGGTTAAGCCACATCACCAAAAGTCTCCATTCCGGCCATGAGCTGCAAGTAAACACCCACCATACTCAGGAGAAGTGACTACTGTTGTGATACAGGTAAAATAGCCTTCAGAAATAAATTTGCACCCTGGAAAAACACCAAATACAGCTCTGATTTGGGGCCACTGGATCCTTTCTCTCAAACTGGGAAAGATCACATATTTATTTTTAAAGATGAAACATCATGGTGTGTTTTCAAAATGGATTTTAAAGTGTCTGTGTGGGTGACTCCCTTGACAATATGTGACAGAGAAGGCATTGTCAGTTTGAGGTTTCATTTCAATATAGGCAGACTCTGAGTTCTTTGCTGTAATCGTTTGGGGAATCAAATACCATCTGTAGGATTTAATTTTTATTCGTTATTTTTATAACAAATACATTGTGTTTGCTTATTGTGAAATAATTCAAATGCTATGTAATGAATGGATTTAAGTGTTAAAGCCAATTTTCCCTTCCACATGGATCACCCGCCAATCCTACTATCCTCTCGAGTGGTAGCCATTAGTTACGGTTTGACGCTTCCTTCTAGATCTCTTCATATACACCCACAAAGGCATTTAAATACACACATCCCCACACACATATACTATTTTATGTCATTATTTATTTTTGAACACCAATTGGAAATGTTGTCTGCTTCATAAGAGCATATTGTGAAGATCTGACTATGAAAGTAAATACAAACTTCATTTGTTTAAAACTTAGCTTCAAGTTTCAGGTATGGATGCTCCATAATTTCATTTGCTAATTAATTATTCTTCTATTGGTAGACATAAAAAATGTTTTAAGTTTTTCTTCTAGGAAGATTTCTAACTTCATGCTTTTATACAATTTTTTCCCTAAGTAAAATTTGAACATTGAACCCAAACTTCTCACCATAACCATACCTAGAACTTCACTCTAAATTTTTAATTCAGTGGAATTAAAATGATACTTACAAGTCATACAAATTTCACATAGCAAATCTGCAAAAATATATCATCCATTACTAATATACGTTCTAAAAACCTTTTTGTGGAAATTCTGCATCTCGGTTATTTTGAATTTTTCATAAATATGCTTCTTACAGATGCTTTTTTTTTTTTTTTACTAATGTTTCATGGATATAATGAGTTGGGCTGAAAATAGTATGTACTACTCTTTCACACAAGAATTATTTTGCATCTGTTACTCTAATGTCCAGGTAATGGAAGATACAGGGTGATTCAATAAAATGAGAGGACATTTTGTTCAATTTAGCAGAAAATGGAGAGGTTACATTCTCCCAACATTTGCCAGGTAAATGCTGGGTTATCTATTAGAAATAAACATAGCCAATTAATTATGAAAGTAAGAAGGATATACAATTAATATGCCAGAATAAAGAAGAGAAAACTTACATGGTACAGTACCTCAGTCACTAGAAGAAAATGAATCTTAGGGTTTTCGTTTTTGTTTTTTTGCAAATACCTGGCACTGCAGGATTTAGCTTGGTACAAAGCATAGGCATGAGTGTATAGCCCTCTAATAAAAATTGTAATGATAATAGTAGTAATACATTTAAATAAAAATATGTATTGTGTTATTGAACTTTTATTAGATATTTAATAAAAGGCTAATACCTTCTGTCCTATCCCTTGTTTTCAGGTTCTCAGCATCCACAATAACCACCCATAAAAGAAAGTTTTGTTTATTCTCTGAGAAAAAAAAGATGTAATATTATATAAATATATTCACTCGTATATACACAAACATGCACACACACAAACCAAATGTATGTATATGATTGCATGTGTGTATGTGTTAATATTCTTCATAGCAACCCCGTAAGATAGATGTTATCACCCCCATTTCTTAGATGAGGAACGTGAGTTAGGAAGAGAATATGATACTTGCCCCAAATCACATGGGTAGCTACAAGACATATTGAAATGATACTGCAGTTCAATCTGATTCTGAATCAAGAGCTCACATCCACTCCACTATACCAAATGCCTACTTGGTTTAAAAGTCTTCGTTTGTAGTAGATACCATTATAATCAAGAGCTAAACCAAAGTAACTATAAAGCAAGCAATACTGGGCTGATAGATGACAATAAACTGGTAGAGACACACAGAAATAGACCTTTTAGTCATAGTAGCATAAATATTATAAGTGAGAAATTTTTGGAATTACGTGTGTGTGTGTGTGTGTATGTGTGTGTGTGTATCATCCTAAGACTTATTTTTCCAAGACATCCTAACCAAGACTTGTTTTTCCAGGACTTCTACATTTTTTCATTCCATCTTCACAGTGACCCTGCTTATTAGTTTCCTAGGACCAGTATAAGAAGATACCATAATCTTAAAAGAACATAAATTTATTCCCTCAGAGCTACAGGGTCTGAAATCAAGTTTTTAGCAGGGTTTTCCGCTCTCTGGAGGCTGAAGGAGAGCATCACTCGTTGCCCCTCCCAGCTCTTGTAGTTGACATCCCTGCACTGCCTCACTCCAGTCCCTGTTCCTGTGGTCACACTACCTCTCCCTATTCATTTTATATCAAATATCTCTTCCCATACTCTTTTAGGATACTTGACATTGGATTTAGGACCTATTCAAATAATCCAGGATCATCTCATCTCAAGATCCTTCCTTTAATTACTTCTGCAAAGACTCTTTTTCAAAATAAGGTAACATTCATAGGTTCTGGAGATTACATAGTGAACATATCTTTTGGAGGACTCCATTTAACCCATTACTCTCTGTGAGGTAGGTATAATGATCACAATTTAATGAGGATGAAATTGAAGCTTATTGTGGTTAAGTGACTTAAAAAAACTCACAGTTTTTCTGTGTCAAAATCAGGTTTAAAGTCTGCATTTGTTGAACTCCAAGCTTATTAAATGAAATGCCTCCTAAGGGTTCTGATCACCAAACAATTTGAATGTGTTGCTGGTAGGGTGGGGTTGGGGGAGGGAGGTGGTTGCCACACCACCAAGCGATTCTTGGACACCAGCTGAATGACCTACAATTCAACTCAATTCTGCTACCATCTACCTGGAGATAGCATCACATCCCAGTCCTACCAGACTGTCTCTCCCCCCGCCCCACACACTTCAGTTGCCAATCACAAGTCCAGATTGTTACTTGTGCTTCTGACTGACCTACTTACTACAGATTGGATGTTCCAACAATCCCTCCTCGGGTTTGATTAATTCGCTAGAGCAGCTCACAAAACTCAGAGAAATATTTTACCTACTAGGTTACTGGTTTATTATAAAAAGATATGCCAAATGGTAGAGATGCATAGGACCAGGTATGTGGGAAGGAGTGCATGCCCTGTCCAGGCAAACCACTCTCCCATCTGCATATGTTCATCAACCCAGAAGCTCTGAAAACTGCAGCCACTTGGGTTTTCATGATGGCAACATCATATAGGGATGGTTAATTATATCACTGGCCACTGGTGACTGATTCAATTTCTTATCTTATCCCACTACCCCTCCCCTCTCCCCAGGGACTGAGAGTTCCAACACTTTAATCACATGATTGGCTCCCCTAGCAGCCAGAACTCTCAGTCTTTAGATGGGGTCCAAAAGTTATCCCATTCCATAACAAACTACAACTTTACTGCTCTCATTGTAGCAAATTCAAAGGGTTTTAGGAGCTCTGTGTCAGGATGGGAAAGAAGACCAAATACACATTTCTTATAAATCACGATATCACACATCCTTATATCATAAAATATTTTATGTATGTATACTCATTTTTTTTAAAAGAAACTGGATATAGGGGCCCCTGGGTGGCTCAGTCGATGGGGTGTCTGCCTTCAGCTCAGGTCATGATCCTGGGGTCCTGGAATCAAGCCCCAAATTGGGCTCCCTGCTCAGTGGGGAGTCCGCCTCTTCCTCTCCATCTGCCTCTCTCCCACCTCATGCTCTCTCTCACTCTCTATCTAAAAAATAAATAAATTCTTTATTTATTTATTTTTTTTTAAAGATTTTATTTATTCATTCGACAGAGATAGAGACAGCCAGCGAGAGAGGGAACACAAGCAGGGGGAGTGGGAGAGGAAGAAGCAGGCTCATAGCAGAAGAGCCTGATGTGGGGCTCGATCCCATAACGCCGGGATCACGCCCTGAGCCGAAGGCAGACGCTTAACCGCTGCGCCACCCAGGCGCCCCTAAATAAATTCTTTAAAAAAAAAAAGAGAGAAGAAATTGGATCTATTCTTATTCCATAGAATGGATTAATCTCCTCAAGTTAATTCTTGGGGTATCTTGAAAAACTGATGATGATGATGGTGGTGAGAGTAATAATACCTTGAGCATCAATATATAATGTAAAGATAGCTCTATTGAGTGGTCCCATAAGTGACAATTGACTAAGTATCTCTTATCTAGAATATCAGAAACCATAAAGTCTATTATAATACTACAAGTAAAGTCACTTCCATTATTTCACTTCATCATTACTGCAATTTTACAAGCAAATGGATATTTCTTTAACTTTTCAAGAGCACCTTCATAACACATTTATAATTATCTATTTTTATTTAAAATTCCTTAAAAATTGAACATATGATTAATTTTTGATTGTGAAATAGTTACCTTTAAGTACTGACCAGCTGTTAATGCTTAGCTCTCTATTACTTAGGCTGAAATGCAGCCACTAGGCATTGACACAACCACATACATTGTTAAAACATTAAAATACCTCTGATTGGGCAGGTAAAGAGCCAATGACCTAACCATTTGCGTCAGATCTTGGTCCATACCTTGGAATTTCCCAACTCCACCCAAAGTTTAGAAAACAAATTACTGACAGAGGCAAGGGCTTATTTTCTGTATAGCTGTTGTCACTGCTGAATGGCTGTTAAGCATTTTGAATTTTACCCCTCAATGATACCATACAGATGCATCGATTGAGTTGAACCCCACAGGCTCATACAGTAGGGACTTTTTGACTTTTTTTGCTCTCCTACATGGACTACTATTCATAAGTCATGTGAAAGGAAGAAAAATAATTTCTTTTGTACCCTTCAAAGTTCTCAGCTAAGATCCCCCCAAATAAAAAGATAGATTAACAGGAGAAAAACAAATTTAATTATGTAATACATAAGGAACCCCATAAAGAGATGAGACACAAAGAAGTGACCAGACAGGAAGCTTTTATACCTTTTGGACAAGGAAACAATACATTTGTGAAGAATTGACAAGACAAAGGGGTTTGGGCTGGAGATAATAAACTAGTGAAGAAGTAACAAGGTTTGCTTAGTCTTCTAGGCCCTACATTCCCTCTCTCTGGTGATAAGGATGCCTGGTGAAAAGGGAGGGTGCCTTTCACAAGTGAGATTCATCCACTTTCAGGGGGACAAAGGACTACCAGATTGTCCTTTTTGTGTTGGCTGTTTCTTAAATACCTTTATTTCCAAATAACCAATCTGCCAAAGTAGAATACTTTGGGGTGACATATTCAGAACCCCCTACAGTCACAGTACCAAAAATTACTATTTTTGACATGTAATAAAGATATTATTATTTACTAAATAAAGGAATGCCTAGAAGATATTATCTATCTTTAAAAAAGAACCTATTGTCTATCTTATTCTCTTAAGGATTTTTATTACTGTTTATTTGTATTTTTTCCTTTAACTATGTATCCTCCTGACAATTTTACTATTCTGAGTGATTCTTTTCTGTTGTAATTCACATTGAAGCCTGAGTGCTTATTTCCAAAACACCGATATTCAAAGGAGATATTCTAGAAGATTGATTCTATGTCTTTGTTTAAAATTCTTTCATCAACAATTTTGGTTTAATGGATAGAAAAATATATGAACTGGAAAAAAAAAGGAAAGAAAAAAAAAGGAGCAGGCAAAGAAACCCAGGGTTAACAGTGGTCAGGAAATTAATGCTTGTCATGTGATGAGCATATGAATGCCATCAGCAAAGCCAAACAAAAGGAATGTAATTTTAGGTATGTTGTCAACATATCAATAACTGGATAATGGGTTCAAAAATATTGTACTGTGTAATCAAGAAAACCAAGCATTCTTGTTTTGTTTTTTTTTTAAACTCCACCTTCTTTCTAAGACTTTAAGATACAAGAAAGCTTCCCAAAGAGAGAAATCTATCCCATCTTGCCCCATTCTTTCCCCCAAATTTGTTTCCATTAATAAATAATATACTAGGTATAAATCTCACACCACAAACTGGGTGTAGAAATAAAATTATCCCTCCCCTCATAATTACTTTTAATTTTTATTAATTATTTTCAGCTTCATCTCCAGCAGGATTTGAAAATTTAGTCTTCGTCAGTTCAAGGACTCGGTGATTCAAAGTTTTCCCTTGCCTCTCACCCTGGGTTTTAGTCTAAAGTCTCTGGAGGCTATTTGATTGCTAACGAACGCATTGGGTAAGATAGCTATTTGGTCTTCAGTCACTGCCACCTCTCCAGGATGAACTATACTGAGATAAACATTGTTCTTTAATAAACATTTTGTCTATCCATGTAAATACCTGGACAAGCTAAGTTTTACCTGCTCTTTAATCATTAGTCTACATTTTTTTTTAAAGATTTCATTTATTTATTTGACAGAGAAAGAACAAGCAGGCAGAGCGTCTGGCAGAGGGAGAGGGAGAAGCAGGCTCCCCACTGAGCAGGGAGCCCAACCCAGGGCTCCATCCCAGGACTCCAGGATCATGACCTAAGCCAAAGGCAGACTCTTAACCGACTGAGCCACCCAGGCACCCCGACAGCTACATTCTTGATCACAGGCCCTCAGGTCTGGCTCACTCTCAAGTATTTCTGCTTTTCTTGAGCACTCAGGTAACACATCCCTGTTTTCACACTCCACTGTCCAGGGAATGCTAAGTGTGTCAGAGACCCATTGACTATATACCTAGTATGGCCATCTTCTCTTTTCCTGCTCCTAAACTGTGCTCAGCAGGCAGGTGCTATGTGAAGCTGGTACCTTACTGTGTCCTCCCAGGTTGTCCCCTGCTTTTAGAGCCTCCAAACCTATTTGGAGTTTCTGTTACCCCTCAAGACCTTTCATTTCACCTCATTTAGAAAGCAGGGCACTGGGTCTATTCTCTCTGACTCTTCCTACCCCACTGTTTAGCCTACGGAATTTTCATCTAACATGGTCAGATCATCTTTGATAGGTTGTTAAGGGCAAAAATATAATATTCTGAATCTTGCAGGGTTTAAGAAGGTGAATCCCAGTAGTTAGAATTCTTGCATTTTCAAGTTGCTTTTTCTGCTAAAAACTATTATCATGCTATTAGTTTCAAAAGTCAACTTAAAAACCCCAAAACCTGTGGTGATTTGTCTAAATCCATTGGACTATGCACTTAAAAAGAGGACATTCTATCTCATTTAAATTATACCTCAATAAAGTTTATTTTAAAAGACCATAAAAACTCAAAATTTACTAAGTTTCTATTTCTTTGGTATTTTCTCTCAGTGAATTAGCAAAGAATACCCAGACACCATCTTATCTGTGGAATGTATTAATTGAGATGAGAGGATGCAGGAAGGGGGAAAAACCTCAAAGTAATATCTTATAGGATATTAATAACAGCAATAATAGTGGTGATAAAAACTAACACAGGTTACTACTGTGTGCCAGAAAACACAGAATTTATATCAGCTGATCCCCACTATAATTCTATAAAATCACTTTATGATTAGCTAGATTTCAAGAGAGCTGAGGCTTAGGAGATTAAAAGAAGTATATAAGATCTTGTTTTTGGTGGGGAATGATTTAAAAGCCTATAGTCGAATTTCCAAGTCCTCACTCTTAACCACTACTCTACACCAATACTTAAAGGTGTTTTTTCTGGTCAAAGCTATGATCATAATACAATAAAAATGGTATTGGTAATGTGATGTTGATGATGATGACATGGGAAGGATAAACTAATACTGGCCATTTTTAACATCAATGCCTGTCATTGCTCAGTGTCCAATCTGCATTTATCCACTTTCATCTCACAAAAGTCTTATGACAGTATTATTTGTATTTTCTCCATATTAACCATGAGAAAACTGAGTCTCAGGGAGGATAAAGAACATGCTTCCAATCTTACAGCTAAAAAGTATTACAGGTTAGACAGGAATATATGTTTGTTTGGCATTAGAGCTCATTCAGCCACTTTGGTTCAATCCTCTCAATAACTTGCTTCTCTCTCTCTCTCTTAAAAAATAAACGTATTACTTCTGTTGTTACAATGTTTGGTTCTTGTACTCCATGACTTAACAAGCATTGCATTATTGTGATTGTTGACTAAATAATAAAAGTCACTGATTTTCAAGAACAGTTCACACAGTCATCTTGCACAAAGACAGGGGCTGATAAAATGGGAAGAAAAAGAACGAACCCCTTCTTCAGCTTTGATTTGTATCAATACCTTCGTATCCATATATTCACATTCATCTAGCCATCGATCTTTTATCTATCTCTCTCAATAGATTTGTTAAATTTATATGTGGTTTTGTTTTAAGGCAACATGTGAAGCTAGGATGAAAGCAGGCAGAGAAGAGTAGGAACTTTTACAGCTCCCTTTTGTTCCTTCTCTCAACCAACTGAAAAGTAATGCATTATAACCACTTCTTGAATCCACAAATGCACATAAACTCACGAGCAATTATTTACTAGGCTCCCGTGGGTTCTTAGTACTTAGTGTGAAAATACATTGCTCTACAAATTCAAGAGGTTCAGGGGAAAAGGGAAATGAGAGCCTAATGGAATAACTTCAGTCTTGACATTCAGAGCCTTGCATGAAATCCATTCTGGAAGCAAAGAAATTTTGGCCAGCATTGGAAGACCGTAATGATATGAAATAAGCAAGAACCAACAATTGGACCTTTAGGTTGGATGTGTGTATTTGGAACTGAGGAATCAGGAAGCCCTTGAGGGTAGAACAAGGGGAAAAAAGGAAAGCTCGAGAAATACAAGATGAGCTTTGATGATCTCCAGGCAGGCAAGAAGGTAGAGGCAGTGGTAAAGCTCCATTTAAAGTTGTATTTTCAGAGTTATTTTCTTCAGTACTGCTTAACACTGTAATTTTATTAGCCACTGGACTGAGACAAAGATGAATTCAGCAGCTCAATGTAAACGGAACATATCTTAGCAACTCCCATGGAAAGTCACTGCGTTCTAAATGACATGCTGCCATAGACAGCAACAGAAAGAAAAATAGTTTTGCTTTAGGGAGAAAATCATGCTCACCCAGGAAGATTTAGTATTTACATATGATTGGAAAAGCTCTCTATAGGCTCAAAGGCAAAGACCCTTTTCTTCTTCCTGTAGTTTTACAGCAATTTGTAACCCTAAAAATATTTAAACAATTTATTTTGCTTCAAAATGTGAAAACCCACAGGGATAAATGGTTATTCCAGCTCTTGCTATTTATATAAGAATATATTGAGTATATAAAGAACATAGGTTTAAATGTTCAAATTAACATTCTTTATTTTAAATAAATAAATTTCACATGTGAAACACTAATTCAAGCAGCCTAGTGAAGTGGTGATTTGCAAAGGTGAATTTGTTCAAATATTAGTTGAAGCAATTGAACAATATAGAGTTCAACATTTTATTCTGGGGCATAGAAATCAGGCAGTTCCCAGGTACTCCTGCATTGATTATACTAGTGGTTTTGAAATTCAAAACAATATCCAGGGTAAATTAGAATTACAGGTTTATCAAAGTTGATATACCTTTCTACTTCATCAAGCCGTATCATTACTTAATGAAGCTATTAGGATACAGAAACTGTAAGAGTAACAGGGAGAAGCAGCTGGTGGCGCCGGTGACCTAGTGAGAAAGTGAAATTTCCTGTTTCTACGAAGTCGACCTTTGACCTCCCAGTAGCCCAGAAGGTATATGTAGCAACTAGGATATGAGGTTGAAACACTTCGTTAAAATTGCATCATGTTCAGCATTTTGCAACCACCGCCTAAGCCATCAAATTGAACAGTGTACACTATATGCCACTGTAATGTATGTCAGTGCTCAAGAAAAAACAAACAAATAAAAAAACAACATACAGATAACATGACTCACCTAAGTTATGGACCATTAAACTTATGAGGCCCTAGAGGCCATGGAAGCAAACTGCACTTTATTGCTCTCTCTTGCAAGGTTTTCTTTATTTATACCTTCCTTTTCTTCTAGACTGGGAAAAATAAAAAAAGTGAAAGTAAACTATCATGGTCTCAGGTCTGTGGAATCCTTATGTCCCCTTTAAATCTTCATAAATAAAAGAAAACAGATATTTCTTAAATAAAAATAGCACTTCAATAAATATTCAAGGGGAAAACAGAATTATGTATCCCCGTGAAATTATCGTTTTATGTTGAAATGGCATTTTTTTCTCTTTCATCATGTAATTACCTTCAAGAGTCTAATGAAGAAAATATAACAAATGGCACGCAGTTGCCACAGCAGCATTTTTTTTCTTACATGTAGACAACTTTTCTTCCTTCTTCCATTTCCTTTGCTTTGTTTTTAATAGGATAAAAGCCTCTCTAATAAATGCAATTTTGTAATTTCACTAGTCCCAGTTTCTGGTTTTGCTTCATATAATGAATAAATTTGAAAAAGGATATACATCCCAATAATGGAATATGTTCGTACTTAATTAGTTGGTGGTATTATTTTGAAGTGGTATTATTTGAAGACACAATGCTACTGACAAATATAGTGGTTTCCTGCTTCATGAGGTAATTAATAGTGTTGTTTATTGTTCTGTAAGTTTTCTCTTTTGTCAGACATAATTTGTTAAGTAAATTAGACGCTAAAATGCATATGGACTTAACAGATACCAAATAATAAAGTATTATCAAGGATTTAATGATACAGAAATAGCTCTGGGAAAAAATAGTTATTCTGATGCAAATAGTTGCTATGGTGATAGCTTGAAATCACTGTGTGATTTTTTTAAAATATATTTTAAGAACATGTGAATTTTACTAACATTAAAAAAAAAATCTAGACTACACCAGATTTACCAAAAACTAAAAATAAATTTAAAAAACCCTTAGCTTTATTTTTCCAAGTTTTCATATGTTTCTATTTTATATCAACCATTTGGATATCGACTTGTCCCACCAGTGAGATGTTTACTCACAAATATGAAAACCATATCAAATGGAAGAAGAAATTCATGTATTGCTTGGGGGGATTGGACTAAATGAACTCCGTATCATTACCAAAACCAAGGTGCCATATATATATATATATATATATAAAATTTAATAGATCATAAGCAGGAAAACTAGCAGCATCAAAGTCGAGATTAATCATTAGAAATTCCTACATAAATTATAAAGTATAACTAAAAGCTCAACAAAAATTCAGTGTCAAATATATAGTATATACACAACAGTTTGTTACATGAGCAAATTAATACTCTAATTATGCCATTTACCCCACCCTCATTTCAATGACATACATTGAATCCCTGCACTATGTTTTCAGAAATATTTCCCTACAATATGTAAAACTTAAAACAGTAGAAGACATAATATCTAAACCTAATGAATTAGTTACACTCACGGGGATACAAATTCTAGTGTTGAAAAGCAAGCATTACCTAAACAAAATAATAAAAGACAATGGATGGTCATCCATTACTTTTCAAAATGCCAGACAATACTTCTTAAGTCAAATGGAGACCGTTGGAAAGGTCATCTAAAAATATTGCCATACATAGAGGAATGATTCAGGGACTATGTCAAATGAGTTAAATTAAAATGAGGCCATGGATGTAGTCTCATATATTGGTGCTTAAAACGTCATCAGTCATGACTTTTTGAAAGAATAAATAGATGAGAGAAGACTATCTTCACTCTCTTTCACATTTATTTCTCAATTAATTTATTCTATGTTTTCACCAGCCAATAGATTGTTCTCAAATAATCTTGAATTCCTAATGATTGGGTCAAATACATCTGTGTGTGTGCATATACACGCACAAACACCCATATAGCTAAGGTAACACACAGGGAGCTAATCTTCATTAATAATGGTATTTGGCAACCATTTATTTAACTGTTTAGAATCTACCTATCACATTCTGGTTGATTAATTTATTTGATTTCTGTAGCAATTCTGAAAAACATCATAACTGCAATTTCACAGATTGAGACACAGAAGCAAAGTAATGAAGGGTCTGAATCAAGGTAAGGACTCAAATCCAGGCTTTTTGATTAGAGACCCCACACACTTGCTAATCTCATATTTTATTTCATGTTGCTTCAGTTTCACATATTGTATTTTATGATTTGAACATTTACTCTAAAATCTCCTATGCCTCTTTAACAAAATCGTTGTGGAACAATCCTTTAGAGGGGGACCAATACTTCTGAGTCAGCTCTGATATGTTGCTGATTCAATGACAAGCGCTGAAGAGCTGTCCAATCTGTGTGAAAACCTATAGTTCTTGGTCAATTAGGCAGTCTACCCAAATCTTCTCAAAAAGATTATTTGAAGAAAAATTAATACTGTTATTAATAATAAACAAAAAAACATTACATAGAAACACATATTTTGAGATTCTAAAAATTTTTTACTAATTGAAACTTTTTCCTACTATCCTATGTAATCTCAAAGAGAGGCATCGAATATGGTGTTTGGGGTGAGAAAGAGGTGAGAATAATTTTGAAGAAGAGAGGAAAAAAATAATATTTATTAGATATCTAATATGTGCCTTTCATAGTGTTGAGATTTTTCTCCACAATTAACCTTTGAGGTATTAATTTTGATGCCCATTATCAGATAAGGAGAATAAATAAGGTACAGGGATATGAAAATGACTCAAAATATCATCCAGTTAGTAGGTAACAGCCTTGAGATTAAACCCAATTTTTTTTTTATATTCCAAAGCTCTTACCAACATAGCACACTCACATTTCATTATTTACAAAACATAAGGGGGTATGAGGGGTGTGTGTTGGGGAGGTAGATTAGCTATATTTATAATTTATTTAATCTTCACAATAATACTGAGAAGTAGGTATTTCAATAATCATCCCCAATTCATAAATGAGAAAATTCAGTTACAGAGATAATTATGCTGCTAATAAGTTACAAAGATAATTAATAAACATTCTCAATCTATTAAAAATGCTGATTTCTGACCAAATCTGGAATAGCAACATAAAAGAATATGTAAGGTTTTCCTACTAATGATAAACATAGAGCAAGCGATGTATGAAGTACGCATCTTGATATAAAAGGGTTTTTATAGTCTGCAGACATTTGACATTAAAAAGTGAACAAAAAAGCTGAAAACACATTTTTTGTCCTTTCCTTCCTTTTTCCTTTCCTTTTCATTCTTTTCCTTGTTTCCTAGAAAACATTTACACTGATTTCTAATGTGCTTCTGTATATTCATTCATTTATTTCATGCTCAAAATACTAGGGTTATGTAAGCGAATAAGTAAGTGAATATGGTAAGTGTAGGCTCCTAGAGGCTACATTTTCAACAGAAACAAAATAAACAAGTAAATAACAATATATAGGATGCTAGGTAGTTATATATGAACAGAAATTTACTAAAACAGAGAACATGCATAGTGAAAGCCAGAATGGGGAAAGGACTGATGCAAATTTATGTATAAAATCCTGTGACCATGCAAGATGACCTAAAAGAATTTGGTGGAACAAGGCTTGCAGGTACTTGCGCAGATAATTCTCCCAAGTAGAAGGAATAGCAAATTCAAAAAAAGCCTAAGAAGCAAGGTGAAACACAGAGTACCCTGGAATGAACTCCACATCCTCCCAAGTACCAGGAGAATGACTCAGGGAAATAATTTGGGGGTAGACAGATCTTATGGAACTTCATAGGCCATCTACTCAAGTTTTCTGAGTGAGATGAAAAGACAATGGAGTGTTTTGAGCAGAAAAAGATGTCACCTGACATATTTTAGAGGATTCACTCCGGCTGCTGTGTTTAACAAACTAAACAAATAATTTACTTGAGAGAGGATAGTGACTTCAACCATCATGGTAGCGTGGAGGTTGTGAAAAGGGTTTGGAATCTAAGCATGTCATAGGAGTAGAGATGACAGTATTTGTTGATTCATAAAATGTAGGATATGTGAGAAAAAGACATCAGGAAGAAGTCCAAATATCTAGTCTGAACAACTGTAAGAATGAATTGGCTATTCATTGAGATAAAAAAAAAAAAAAGGAAGGAGAAGCAGATTGTAATGGGACTGGGGAAAGATTGGAGCTTAGTTTTAAGTATGTTAAATGTGAGACACATGTTATATATCAAAATGGACAGTTGAACAGGCACCTAGATATATGAAACTGAAGGTCAGGGAAAAAGTCAAGGCTGGAAACACAAATTTGGGTTTGTCACTATATTGATGGCATATAAAAATATGAGACTAGATGAAATTGGCAAGGGAATTAATTTTGATTTTTTTTTAAAAATGATGAGAAAATGTTCAAGGATTGACCTTTATAGAGATATGGGAGATGATGATGAACCAGCAAAGTTAGTGACAAGGAGGTCATTAAGGAAGAGTAGTGGGTATGTATTGTCTTGGAAATCTAGTGAAGAAAGTATTTCATGGAGAGAGTAATCAACTGTGTCCAATGCTACTGATGTTCAAATAGGAAAAAAACTCCTGAAAGATGACCCTCAAAGGAGGGAGATAAATGAAGTTGATAGCAATGACAGTAAGGAAAGTCAAGAGGTTTTGTAGATACAAGAGATATTACAGCTGAGCATATTTGTATGACCATCAGAAATTTTGCACTGGGTGGGCAAACTGATGATGCACAACAAAAAGAGAGAGGAGTTAATGATACCCTTGAATAGGAGATAGGTGGTAGAATCTCATGGACTGTTGGTCTTCAATAGTAAAGGAAAGACCAATTATATAGACTTAGATGTAAGGAAGTGTATAGACATGGTGGTGGAAGTTTAACCCCCAGTTAAACCCCTTGGTTTAAATCCCAGATTTGACATTGACTAAGTGTGTGACCATACGCTTTAGTATTCCCCTCCAAAAAATGGATATAATGATAGCATTTACTTTATAGGGTCACTGTAAAGATTACCGGAATTGATAAATGAGCTAGATAAAGGAAATGAGCTGAGAGTAAGATTAGAGGGGACAGTAGTGTGGCAAGGTGATAAGATTCAACAATAGTTTTAACATGCTATATGTTATCACTGGAGACAGAGAAACACTAGGCTACACAGTAGGAATTATGGAATCTTTATATCTAAAAACTACATCTCATAGAAGATAGTGAATTTTTGTGAGGTTCAGAGAGGTGCCTAAGATTTTTGAGGAGACAGAGGTTCTAGGAAACATATCCTTAAAAATAAAAGTAAAATAGAACGTTGTAAAGAGGCATGTTTTCCCAGTAGAGAGAGACTAAATGAGAAATGATCCAATTCTTCCTGAAATGTCCTCTTCTCTCTATCGCAACAACTACCTATGTGCCAGGTGCATCTATGATACAATCATATCAAATTACTAGTTGTAGTTTCCAAATGAACCAAACTTCTCATCTTCCCTTTTCTTTCACAATGTTCTTTTTCCTTCTGTATTTTTCCACCTCGTAAACATGTATCCACCTTTCAAGACTTAGACTAAACAAATTCTCTGCTTTGTGAATTGAGTAACTTCATTATGCTCAATAATTCCCTCTGTGTATTTCTATTAATAGCACTTATAATACTTTATTGCATTATCTATTTACATATTTATCTTCCTCTATGAGACTACAAGCTCTTGAGAGAGAATCTTGGCCATCTTAGTTTCCCCTCTGCCCTACCAGAGTACATTAAACATTGCAGGTATGGAATAAATATTTTGACTAAATGAATTAATACATGAAGTTATGAGTTAATTATTGAATAACTAAAACTCTCAACCTTCATAAACCTATAATCATGATAAATACAGATGACCCACCAAATTGCTATAATATTGAGACACCTTTGTGGTACCACAGAGATAAATTTTTAGTTATAGGTATCTATTTAAATAAGACACATACATTTAATAAACAAGTATACATGATTTAATCAGTAGATATCGGATGAATCTGTACCAATCATTTGAATTTCAGGTTTACCTCATTTTCCCATTTATTATTTTATAAAACGTCTTAGACTACAGCAATCTCTCCCTCCTCTAAATTTGTCAAGAACTTACTGCCTGTATTGCTCACTTCACTATTACTCATGTACTGCCTTATGATCTCTCTCATACTGTTATATTAAATAAATTGAAATAGTTGAAGAGGATTAAGAGGTACAAAGTTCCAGTTATAAATAAGTCATGGAGATATAATTTCAGCATAGGGAGTATAGTCAATAATATTGTAATAACATTGTATAGTGACAGATGGTAACTAGACTCATCATGGGGATCATTTCATAAAGTATAAAAATATCAAATCACTATGATGATGTACACCTGAATCTAATAGGTATTGTATGTCAATTGTTAGGAAATGTGTAGAAAATCCAGGGAGAGATCCAAGGAAACTTCACAGAAGGGTGCAATCTGATTTCTATCTTGAAGGGTAGGTTGAAGTTTTTCAGTTGAAGAATGGAAATAGGGGCATTCTTGGCCAAACTAGCAGAATATGCACAATAACTGGGTATTGGAGTAACTAGGCATATTTCAACATGACTAGAGCAATATAACATGAAACCAAATCAGTTTTAATTCTCAATTTAAATTAGGCTCAATTTATCAGTCCACCACCACCACCTCCCGCTGTGGTACACACAAAGTAGTAACTGCAAAGCCTTCAGGCTAGTTGACCTAGTCCCTAGACAAGAGAAATATGTGTCCCTTTAGCACTTAATATCCTGAAAGACCTTATCTCATTCTTCAGCGAGGATCATGTGCATTAGCATATCAAGAAACTGATATTAAAAGGTTGAACTGGTAGAGGTCTCCCTAGTCATGAGAAGATAACTTGCATGTCTTAGCTGGAGAAAAGAAAATGATGTAGGATGGGAATGGGGAGAGGAGACCACAGAAAATCCCACCCGCTTTTTAGGCCTAGGGCAGTTGGGAGAAAAGAAAAAGAATAGGTAGGCAAAGAAGGGAAAATTGAACTACCGATTTCTGCTCTCTGAGCATCTCTTTGGAGGGTATGGGTAAGTATACTAGCTAGCAAAGCATGTTCAGGCAAGACATGGTGACAGAAGTTTAATGATAGGGATTTGAAGATAGAGGTTATTAGTTTCTGTAGTTGAAGGCAAATCATCAGACCTGCAGGCTAGAGAGAGAACTTGGTTGGATCTGGAAGTCTATAGACACTCATTGGTCAGTTTATAGAGGAAGAGTTAGGGAGGGAGATCTAACAAGCCACGAGAGATCAGATGACAATTTATCTCAGCCACAAATGCCAACAGAACAAGCAACACACAGGTGGACATAGAATTAAGTCCCAGAGATCACAGTTGTAAGAAGGCATCATGCCAAGGATGCTGATTCTTCAATTACTGGGAGAAATTCCCTTCATGGGGATGCCCTATACTAGGGAAGCGAATGGGAGGCTCTGAGGGAGGCTGAACACTTGTGTCACAAAGACTAAAGGCTCCCTGAATGGAGTATTTAAATGATAAAATCAGACAAAACTTTGAACAGGATTGGAGATGTAACTGGATTCTGTAGCTATTTTTCTTGTCAACCAAATGTTCGAAGCTTGGGGTGGGGAGGGGGGCAGGTTCTTTCGGGCTGAATAGATCATGAGAAAGTAATGATTGGCAGTCAACCTGTTACAAAACAATAAAAAAGAAAAAAATAGGGTAACTAAAAGAGGGGAAGCAAAGATAAAGGACATTAGTTGTTTGCTTGCATGTTTGATTATTCATGCAAGAGGCTGAGAATATTTGTATACTGAAAGGTCAAGAGTCAATGAAGAGAGATTGATAATACAAGAGAAACTCTTGTATTTCTGTACCCAGAAATAATACCTAACATCCAACATTTGTTGAGTGGTTACTAAGTGCCAGGCACGATTTGAAGATTTTACATGTATTAACTCAAGTAAACTTTACACCATCACAACCAGCAGATAGGGCAGTACCCACAATTATCTATATTTTATAGACTAGGAAACCGAGGCACAAAGACAAGGATGGCAAGCTTGGACAGCCCTGACTTATATTTTTGTTACTACTCCATAAAACACAGCCAGTGCTGATGCAAGGTACATCATCAATGCATGACCAATGGACAGTTCTATAATAAATACGCCATAGACATACTGGAACAACACTGACAAATGAAGGTTGACTCCTGATGTCAATTTCCCAGCCATCCCGTGACATCATCGTATTAGCGCAGACACAACACTGAGCTTTTATATATCATGGAATTTTATATGTTATTATATTAAGTGGTATTGTTGCAAGTTGGATTCTCTGGGAGGTAAGAATGCAGGATGTTTATTCAGGAGTGGCCTTAGGATGACTCTGCGGAAGAAAGGAAAAGGAAGCAGGACCAGGCAGAAATAGGTGTAATGCTGCGAAGCAGTCTCATAACAGCAATAGCTCAATTCGTACGTAAGAAGTTCTACAACTAGAATGACCTTTCAGAGTTGGCCAAAACTCTATATTCCTTCAGCAGTCATTGGATCTAGGCACTGTATGACTTCAGACAAGGGGCTAGTATTCAAGTTCTTACAGCACTTTCAAAACAAGGCAGTGAGAGGCACCTGGGTGGCTCAGTTGGTTAAGTGCATGACTTAGCCTCAGGTCATGATCTCGGGGTCCTGGGCTTGAGCCCCGTGTCAGGCTCCCCGCTCAGTGGGGGTTCTGCTTGTCCCTCTCCCTCTGCCCCTCCCCTGCTCATGCGTTCTTGTGCACACTCTCTCTCTCAAATAAATAAACAAAATCTTTTAAAAAAAACAACAAGAGGGCAACAAATCTCTCCCTGAGCGGGCAACTGGGCAGCACATTACAGTGCCTGCCACAGGCATTTACAGAATTGAACGGTATAAAATTGCCATTTCCACATTTCAGAAGGTATCAGAATATCGGCTATTTCACATGATTCAGATTAATATATATTATTTAATTTATGTCTATGTTGTTCTATGTAAAAATTGGAAGGGTACTCTATAGTCATTGTAATATGGCTAGGGTCAGGTGAACCAAGTGTATTTTTAAAAGGTCATATAACTGAGATTCTCAATGAAGTGCTAACAGGCTAGTAAAACTATCTAGCTTGTGCAGACTCTAAACAGGAGAGAATGTTATGCTATTACACTAAATGACATTGTTATAGGTACGATTGCTCATATGTATAAATACATTCCTTTTTCTTATTTGTTCTTGTCTAGCACCTAGTCCTGGAAATTTCACATTGTAAGGGCTCCATAAATGTAAGTTAACTTTGGATAAAATGATCTGGTTAGAATATTATCCATGTGTACAGACTGTATGCATATGTACAGACTTGCAGGTGCAGTATGATATAGAATAGCCACAGGACTCGGACTTAGGACCTACTGCTTTTAGACTTGCTGATACAACTTTATTGTTGGGTATATTCATTTCCTATTGCTACTGTAACAGATCATCACAAAGTTAGAGCATTAAAACAATACACATTTAGGGGCGCCTGGGTGGCACAGCGGTTAAGCGTTTGCCTTCGGCTCAGGGCGTGATCCCGGCGTTGTGGGATCGAGCCCCACATCAGGCTCTTCTGCTATGAGCCTGCTTCTTCCTCTCCCACTCCCCCTGCTTGTGTTCCCTCTCTCGCTGGCTGTCTCTATCTCTGTCGAATAAATAAATAAAATATTTAAAAAAAAAATACACATTTATTTTCTTGAGGTCAGGTGTCTTAAATAGGTCAGCAAGACTGTATTCTTTTTTTGGAAATTGGAAGGGAGAATCCACTCCTTGACTTTTCTGGCTTCTAAATTCTGCTTCTGAAGTCATAACTCTTACTCTCCCACTCTGTCCTCCCGCCTTTCTCTGAGTAACCCAGAATAATGTGACCCTCTCAAGTCCTTTTTTTAACCACATCTGCAAAGACCCTTCTGACTTCTGCAAAAATTTTTCAGGTATAGGACGTGGACATCTTTGGGGACCCAGTATTCTGTCTACCACACTGGGTGATGTGGTGCAACCAGATTACCTTTCTTGGACTTCCTTTTCCTTACCTGGCAAGTGAATTAAGTCCCTCCCCCCCATCTCAGGCCCCTCTAATATTCTGTGCTTATGAATTTATGACTAATAAATAGCAAAAAGTGCTTTTAAGTTTCCTGCTTTACTCTGTAGAATTAATATAATCTAAGAAGAGACATGCCAAATTATCACATGATAAAAAAATAGCAATGGCAACAATGAGGATATGAATACTCTGTAATGGAATGTTAGCTCCAGAAAGAATTGAGAATGGTGAATGTTATCCTCCTCTCATTCCCCACCCCAACGTGACTATTCATTTGAGCATCTAGTCCTTTCTGGATGCCTTATCAATCACATGTCCAGATCATATCTGAAATATTACAAACTCCAAGATGCATCATACTCCAGAACATGTTACAAAAATTTATTTTTTACAATTTCAGCTTCATCGAAGTATAATTGACACATAAAATTGTAAGACATTAAAAGCGTACACTGTGGGGATTTGGTACCTGTATAACCGTGAAAGACTTCTCCCACTGAGTTAACACATCCACGTCCATCACGGGTCATATTCATCTTTTTCAAAATGAGAACATTTACGTTTTACTCTCTTAGCAAGTTTCAATGATACAATACAGTGTTATCAACTGTAGTCGCAGTGTTATATCCTAGAACTCCATTCTTATTCATCTTACAGCTGAAAGTTCATACCCTTTTACCAAACTTTCCCTATTTTCCCACCCCCACCCCACCCAGTCCCCTGGCAACTACTTTTCTACTCTCTGTTTCTATGAGTTTGGTTTTTGTTTTTGTTTTTAAGATTCCCCATATAAGTGATATCATGCACTATTTGTCTTTCTCTGTCTGGTTTATTTCCCTCAGCATAATGCCCTCAAGGTCCAGCCGTGTTGTGACAAATGGCAGGATTTTCTTCTTTCTCACGGCCAAAAAATCTTTTATAATATACCAGGAGCCTGAATTCTTAGGCACGCATGTCTGGAAATAAAAAGCTACATCACTTTTCTGTGTTTTCTACCTGTAAGTTTGCTACCAAGGGTAGAACTATGAGTTGTTGCTGTTTTAATTTGTGTGTGTGTGTGTGTGTGTGTGTGTTACAATTGCTGTTTTATTATTCCAGGGGCCATCAGTCTTCCTAACACTTGATTCCACCAGTTCACTTCTTAGAGTTCAACTTTCCCTGGCTTTCTGTTTTGTGGAGTAAATAGTTTCTTCCACCTTCAAATGGGAAAGAAAACATCTTTTCCCCTTTGATTGAAAAAAAAATTGTTATACTTTAAAAAGGATAGAAACAATTTTATTCTTATCTTAGCCCATTCAGACAAAAATACCAGAAGCCCGGTGACTTAAATAACAAAATTCATCCTCACAGTTCCAGAGAGTGGGAAGTCTAAAATCAAGGCACTATCAAATGTCGTGTCTGGTGAGAACCAGCTTCCTAGATGGCCATCTCTCAACATGGAAGAAGGGGTGATGGAGCTCTCTCCCTTCTCTGTTATAAGGGTGCTATTGGTGTGCATGAGAGCTCCACCCTCTTGACCCAAAGGCTTCACGTCCTAATACAATCACATTGAGGATTAGGTTTCAGCATATGAATTTTAAGGGGGACACATTTAGTATACGGCAGTTCTGAAATCCAGGTGAACTAAAGACTGTTTCTTGTTAGCAGGCCTTCGGTATAAACACTTACTGTTCGTTCATTCTGTACTACAATGTTGTAACTGGGCTTTCCCACAAACAAGAACTGTATTTTTGACTTGGTGACTAAGAAATTAAAAGTAGCTTCACGAAGTATTCATTTTTTAAAAAGATTTTTGTTTATTTATTTGCCAGAGAGAGAGCATGAGCAGGGGGGTAGGTAGAGGGAGAAGCAGATGCCCTGCTGAGCAGGGAGCCCTGATGCTGCCTACCTGGATCCCAGGACCCTGGGATCATGACCTGAGCTGAAGACAGAGCCTTAACCAATTAAGCCACCCACGTGCCCCAAGTATTCATTGTTTGAAGTGAGAATTCATACAAGCTGTTGCTTTGCACTCCTTACTACCAATTGATCTTTTGTTTTCGTTTTTGTTTTTTAATTCCCTCTAATCTAATCCTCATAACCTTCCTATTAAAACACAATGACCAAAAAGAAATAAAATATAATAATTAAAAGAACCCACAATGACTGTTGGCCAATACGCATACGTCCTGTATGCAGGTACAAAATACCACATACACATATTCCCTATGACCTATAACGTTGCAGACAAACACAAAAGCACTTGTGATTTTAATCATAGCTGTTCTTTTCATTGTCATTTCAAGTCCTCAGAAGTAATGGAGTTCTGCGATAGTACACAGACCCCTCCCCCACCTCCCACTGTAAGATGTATCCCTACGCTAACAAAGTGATGTTCCCCGAAATGAAGGAGAAATGAATATAATAATAAGATTCAAAGTGGATGATGAATATACTTAAACAATTTTGCTTTTGTTTGAATTTAATTGGTTTTAATTACACTCTGCCTTGCTTTATCTATCAGTGGTGCTTTGAAATCAGACTTGAAAAGAGAATGCTGAATTATTCTTTTAAGAATATCCTGATGCATATATCAACCTCAGTGGATTCGGACTTTTCTCTCTCCAGAATAATAGATGTCCTACTACATTGGAAATGCAATTAAATTACATACTAAATGCATCCTATAACTAACTGAACCCATCATGGTGTCTGACTTTTGTGGATATCAAATAGCAAAATGAATCAAAGGTTACTGAAGAAAAGTGACGTATTTCAAAGTTTTTCCTGATGTTTTCTAATTTCTTTTTTGTGTCTAATTTTCACTTAATGTTCTGATAAAAGCACCTTATAATGTGTTGTCTTGTAAAAGCTTCTTGTCTTAGGACGTATTGCTCTTAAGACCACCTTTTCCTTTTACGGTGAAGATACACAATTTAATACTTGCAGTTGCATAGCAGTGAAACGCTGGTGATGACTGTGGACCAGGGCATTAGTAAGTCTTATAGTCTTTGTCAAAATGGCTCTCTTGTCTGTTCCTCTAGAGTGAGGGGAGCCTTCTCTTAGTCTCTAGTCTTACAAGCCACTACATGACAGTCCATTCAATGAAAGATCATATCTTCTAAAACATAATTGGGTCATCAGTTATTAAAGCTGCACAAAATAAAATAGGAGAAAATCCCAGGGGAACCTGGGTGGCTCTGTCAGTTGAGTGTCCAACTCTTGATTTTGGCTCAGGCCATGATCTCGGGATTGTGCAGTCAAATCCCGCATCAGGCTCTGAGCTCAAGGGGAGCTCACTTGAGAGACTCCCCCTCTCTCTCCCTTTCCCTCAGTCCCTCTTTGCACCCATGCATGCTCTCTCTCTCTCATTCAAATAAATAAATAAATATTAAAAAAAAAAAAAAGAAAAACCCAAACTATCCTTTTGGTTAGTCTACTGATAGTGTCTTAATCACTCTTTTTTGTTTTGCCTCAAATTTTTATTTAAATTCCAGTTAGTTAACATATAATGTAACATTAGTTTCAGGAGTAGAATTTAGTGATTTATCAGTTACATATAATACCTGGTGCTCATCACAAGTGTCCTCCTTAGTACCCATCACTCATTTAGCCCATCCCCCACACCTTCCCTCCAGCAACCCTCAGTTTATTCTCTATAATTAAGAGTCTGTTTTACGGTTTCTCTCTCTTTTCTTTTTTCCCCTATGTTCATCCATTTTGTTTCTTAAATTCTACATGCAAGTGAAATCATATGGTATTTGTCTTTCTCTGGCTGACTTATTTTGCTTAGCATAATACATTCCAGTCCCATTCATGTCATTGTAAATGGCAAGATTTCATTCCTCTTTATGGCTGAGTAATATTATGTATATATATGAAATGCAGAAAACTAAAATAGAAGGATTTTTTTCTCCATTAACCACAATTCTCCCTTTTAGTAGTAATTTCTAATTAAACTGAATGTATGTATCTTATTTATTAATGAGCAAAATTTTAAATATAAATCAATATCAAATTACAGTCCTATTTTATACTTTGATTATTTTATTTTGACCTAATATATAAAGAATAGTTTCTACATGTCTATTGGTTATACATTAAATTGTTTCAAATTTTTCAATATCTTTAAAACTTTTTTTTTAAAGATTTTATATATTTATTTGAGAGAGAGAGGGAGAGAGCACCAGCAGGAGAAGAGGCAGAGGGAGAAGCAGACTCCCTGGTGAGCAGGGAGCCTGATGCCAGGCTTGATCCCAGGATCCCAGGATCATGACCTGAGCCAAAGGCAGACAATTAACCGAATGAGCCACCCAGATGCCCCTTTAAAACTCTTAAATAAACATCCCTATGGAGAAATATTTCTGCCTTTCTAATTATTTCTCTAGAATAAATCCATAAGAGATGACTTGCTGAAACAAAAAATAGTGAATTATTTTAAGGATACCAATGCATTTTGCTAAATTGCCCTCAAAAAATATATTTTTCCAATATATATTCCCATTAGAAGAATATGAGAATATCAACTACCCCAAACCCTCACAATGTATCTAATCAGTTTGAAAATTCATACATTGTTAGTAGAAAATGTTATTTATATTTTTAATTTTTATTTCCTTGACTACTAGGGACTTTGAACATGCTTACACTAAAAAACATTGTTCTTAGTGCCTGTGATTTGGGGCAACTGAGAAATACACTATGAACAAATTTGAAAGTGAGAAATGAAGACTGAGGAGTGAGACATGGCAAGGGTGTGCAATGTGCTGGTGTTAAATTTTCTAAGTTTTGTTTTGTTTTTGTTTTGGTATAGAAATCTTTTGATGATGACAAAAAACTATGAAGAAGCATAAACCAAGAGTGGCTCTGCTTCAAATCATAGTGGTGGGTCTGTGGTATTTCCCAGCACTTCAGTTTCTGGTTTATATTCCCCACCCCTGGGGAGGTTCTGGAGAAGTCAGTGTGAAGCCCTCTCTTACGGACCAGCTGTTTGCTATGGCTGAGAGATACTCGTTCCACATTCTTAGGTGAGGCAACAGAGGAGGAAAAAGCCTTTCTAACAAAACTATTTCCTGAGGAAGTAAGAATAACTTCCAAATCAAGCACCAACGGTATTGATGTTAGCATCTACACATGGCTGAGGGGACAGATTTGGAAACCTTTTTGCTTTAGTTTTCTCCATTTTTTTCTTTGATCGTTTTGAGTTTCTAAAAATGAAATAACAATGAGAAAATTAAGTTGAATTATAAGGAAAACTGATCAGGTGGGAATTAAAGCAATCATGTATTCCAAACAGTCC
The DNA here is from genome assembly GCF_023065955.2 of Ursus arctos. Classification (NCBI taxonomy): domain Eukaryota; kingdom Metazoa; phylum Chordata; class Mammalia; order Carnivora; family Ursidae; genus Ursus; species Ursus arctos. The sequence continues at coordinate 25,886,560 of NW_026622908.1, forward strand.
AGGAAACCAACCCACTGATCTCTTAGGCAGACATGAATTTTACCAAATTGGCACTGTCCACTGAGACTGTGCCATTAGAGATCATTTCAGAATATTGGTTCTTATAGCATAAGGGAAAACAATGTGGTTGCTTGGGAAAGTCAGAGACAAAACTTAGGAGTCTATAGGTCACATCTAACCCCAGAGCCTAATTCATCCAACCAAGTAATGGTGATACAGTGTTTATGCTAAAATTAGTCCATACCATTCAGACACAGAGATTTCACAGAAAAAAAGATAGATTTCTGATTTCTTTTGACATGTTTGATAATAATTGGCTTGAACTTCCATGTAGCAAAGACCAGTTGCTGTTGAGAAGGGTCGCTCCTCTCTAGACAGGGCACGCCTTGTCAGTTACCACAATCCCTACCACAGTTTACAGCCTCCCGGACACTGAGACAGAACGCCAACTGCCATTTGTCATTTTACCCATTGCTCCTTTTACTTCCTGTACATTAATTCTCAGATTTTGTAAGAGCCTGAGTGTATGATCCCAGGCTAATACTTATTAGATCTTTCACAAGTGCATCAGGAAGGAAATAGTATAGTGCCACAAAACTTGAAATCACGTATTTTGAGAATGCAACAAGACATAATTCAACTGGGAATGTTTTTCATTCATCCATCCATCCATCCATCCATTCTATTCTCTTATTTATTCTTTCAATATTAACAACCAACTACATACCTAGCACTGTGCTGATTGTTAAATACTGTAGTAAACAAAGTGGGTATTGAACTTGATAAAGTACATAAAGAAAAACACAGGATGCTATGAAATCATACGAGAGAAAATGGATTTTTTAAAAGAGAGAAGAAAACTATCTGAGTCCAAACAAGATAGCCAAATTATGAACATGTGACTGAAACATGATCATTGAAAATGAGATATAAGAGAATATAATATAATATAATATATATAATATAATATAATATATATAATATAATATAATAGATCCGAAAAATAAAAGATGCACTAATATAAAAAGAGAATATTTACTAGAGATCATGAAGGATACCATAGATGAAGAACCTGTCTATGCCTATGGAAGGAGGTAGAATATATAATAAATTATATATATATGTATATATATATATTACATATATAATAATAGTGAATATATATATATTCACTGATTCACTATATGATGTGTGTGTATATATACATGTGTATACACACAATTATTACTTGGCAGGCACTGGATTAAATACTATGATATGTATCATCTAATTCTCTTCACAACTTTATGAGGCAGGTTGTATTATTATTATTCATGTTTTAGAGATGAATTCATTGAAATTCAGAAAAGTTAAACTTACCAAAGTTTATACAGCAAATGGCAGGATCAGTTCTCAAACAGAAATTCTCTGATTCTAAAATATAAGAATAAAACAAAAATAAAACATCTCATCAGAGTTTTCCATGACCTAGATAGAATATCCCTCAAGATCATCTACTTTGCTTTGTTTAAAATCGGACCCATCAATCAACCTCCTACCTAATTTTTCATATGCTCATGGAGCCTTATTCCAGAGAACATGGTGCCCTAGATAGTAGACATGCATTCCTGTCCATGAGAAAAGCACACTGCATTGTAAATTCCAGAACACTGGCATTTGTTTATTTCACCACTCTTGTTTGTTCTTGGATGCAGGAGTCCATACCCCAGAGTTTAATCAACTCTAGATGGACTGAAACTGAGGTTTTAGGGCTTGGGAAGTTTCTAACTATTGGGCTTGTTCTGAGCTCAACAAGTGAGAATCAAACAGGTGGGTGGCAGGAGAGAAAACACCAAGAAACAACAGCAAAACCTCAAATAAGAAAATAATAGAAGAAAGGAGGGAAGCAGGAAGGCAGATACAAAGGAGTGAAGACAGAGAAAGAAAAAAAAAAGGAACATCTTTTGCTTAGATTTATAATGGTAGATATGTGATACTCAAAGGCAAAATGCTATTTAATTACCTTCAAAGCCTTTTAAAGTGTGTAGCTTTCCATCTGCAGTTAAACTGGCTTGCTGTCACTTTGTCCTGAATTTGACAGATTCCTCCATCCTGTTGCTGGCATGTCTGAACAACCACGGGGCTTCCTGAAGGCCCAGATTCTCTTTCTGCATGGTGAGGGATGGTGGAGAATGCAATCCCTCTCCAGTAGGCTAGCTCTGAAAGGCAGAACCAAAAGGGGGCTCAGCCATGCTTGCTACTTTATGCTCCCACATTCTCAAGAAGCACTTCACCTGCTTCAGTTCACTTAAAGGTGGAGGGGTCCACATGGAAGAGATGAGAAGGAAATGAATTCTGCTAGAATCCTGAATGGGCCTAGAAGCAGATCATCCCCCAGAGCCTTCTGATAAGACCCTGGACTTGGTCAATATCTAGATTTTGACCCATGAGACGCTATGCAGAGAACGAGTCCAGCACACCTGAGCTTCTTACCTGTGGAAACTGTAAGCTCTTAGATGGATATTATTTTAAGGTGCCAAGATTGTGGTAATTTGTTACCACTGCCACCAAGAATCACTTCTTGAAATATGCCAGACCAACCAAGGGAAAGTCAGCTGGAGGATCTGAGCAGGCTACCATTCTTCTGCTTTAATTTTACATATATTTTGGATATTAACTTCTACCAGATATATGGTTTGCAATTATGTTCTCTCATTCTGTAGGTTGTCTTTTCACTATACTGATTGTTTTGCTATGCAGAAGCTTTTTCGTTTGGTGCAGTGCCATTTGTCTATTTTTGCTTTTAGGCATGTGTTTTTGGGGTCATCTCCAAAAAATCATTGCCCACATCAATGTTAAGAAGGTTTTTCCCTATGTTTTCTTCCAACAGTTTTAAGGTTTCAGGATTTACATTTAAGTCTTTCATCCTAGTTGAGAGAGCAGGCCTGGCTCTGGGGGGTTGAGAGCCTGGGCCCCTCAAAGCTGGCCTGGAAGCGGTATCTACAGGGGCCAGCCTGGCACTGGATAGGCCGGGAACCTGGGGCCATGGGACTCTGCCTAGAGGTTAGATCTCTGAGGCCCTCCTAGTGCTGGGGCAGATTAACAGTCTGGAGTCTGAGGGTCTGGTGCTGGTGTCTGGGATGAAGTCGGGTGCTCACTGCTCTCCCCTCAACCCATGGGGAAGCCCTTTATGCTGGCTGCCCTGACTCAGGGGCAGGGTGACTGTTGTTTCTATTCTTTTGAATGTGTCTTTTCTTGTTTCTGCCTTCCACTCAGGAGCTATAATCTCTCACCTGGGATCCTTAGCCCTTGTGAAAGCATTTTCATCCATGGATAATTGTTCAAATTGATGTTTCCATGAGAGGAAGACCACTGGAAACTTCTTTCCCACCATCTTGCTGATATTTTACCAAAAATTCTTTATCGAATCTACCACTTTAGTTTCAGGAAACTTACATTTGGACTCCAGATAGTAAATGTCCAACTTCGTATAAGGAAAAAAAAAAAAAAGGACTTAGCTATTTAAATTCTAGCCTATATGTATATGGTTAATACTATTGTTATTATTTTAAATCTCTAAGGTGACATGTGTGTCAGAGGGGGATTTAGGTGTTTTCTTAACGTGCCACTTGTTGATGAAATGTGTTGTGCATTGCAGAATACCTGGGGAAACATTATGTTTTATTGATTGACTCGATTATGTTGGTGCAGAAAATAAATCTTTCACAATGAGGGATATTTACTGTCCTGTCTACAGAAAGCAGAATCAAAAGGATTAGCAGCATTAGAATCACTTTCATGGACATTGTAGAAAAGAGGGCAATACATTATGTAAATCCAAAACAAACTTCTTGAACATCATTTCTCTCTGATAAATACAGATCCATATTTTGAAATGACTTACTATCCTTTATCTGATAAAACAGTCTATCCTCATATAGGAGGCCAATATAGTGCTAATAAATTAGAATATATTAGATATAGTTGATATATTTGAATATATTATATTTTTAAGAACGTTTAAAATTCATAATTCCCTTTTTCAAAACACATAGATCTCTATGAATATCTGAATAAGCTCCCTAAGTCAAATATGTAGATTAAAAATATAACGTAGATACAATAATTTCTATTATTGATTTCTTTTTTTCTTTCTCTTAATGGAATTTCACTAGCCAAAAGTACCCAGAAAAGATGAGATATCATTGATCAGGACTTTAAAAAATAAAATATGTTCTTCCGTTATTTATAACCACAATGTAGTCATACGAAGAATGCTGTAAGTATTTTTAGCATTGTTATTCACAAAATCATGATGATATATACATGTATTTACAACAATAAGAAACAATGACAAAAAGGATATAAAAGATGCCTTGTGACTTCCAACTGGAGAAAACACCAAGAAACAACAACAAAACCTCAAATAAGAAAATAATAGAAGAAAGGAGGGAAGCAGAAAAGCAGATACAAAAGAATGAAGACAAAGAAAGAGAGAGAGAAAAAAAAAAAGGAATGTCCTCTGCTTAGAATGATAATGGTAGATATGTGATACTCAAAATTTTAAACACTGTGAAAGTCACGTCAGGGATGAAAATAGTATTGTACCTAATCTCATAATAAAACTAGAGCAGCACATGAGATGTTTAAGCCCAACATAATCTTTTCTGACAGTTTTAATAAAATACTTATAAAATCCTTTATTCTAAAACAAGCCCAGAGGTTGAAAATGTATGTAGGTTTAGCAACATAAGAGCAAAGTTCAGATTACAAACAGGCAAAGCACTTTTAGGAGATATTAACATGTTTGCTTACATTGCAAGCCTTAGTATTGTTAGGTATGTAATTTTCCGTGTGTCAGTGCTTCTGTCAGAGAAAGAACAGAGACGGAAAGAGAACTTTGTAGCGGACATAGAGCCCATAATGCTGACCCAGAAGTAAACCATTCACGCATTTTTACTTGATTGCTATTTTGACCAATATTATGTATGGAAATAGTGCCTGGCTAGGCACAGATTGTGAATTATATAGATAAGAAAGAGTATTATTTTTCCTGTGCACATTAAATTAGCAATTTATCAAGATTCTGCAAAGAACTAGGTTTTATTAAATATTGCTAGAAAAGCCTGACCCAGTTAGTTTCAAAATGAGAGGGGTTGGGGCAGGGGGAATTAGGATTATATACTGTAGAAAACAATTTTTTTTTTTTTGACTCTTTGAATTTTTTAAGCATTCCAGAACTTCATGTTATAAAAAATAAGCCTGTATTGGTCAGGGTTCAATCAAAGAAAGAGAACTCTTACAATTATTATGGAATGAAGGATTTATTGTAGAATTAAGAGTTACCTAATTATTAAAGAAACCGCAGAAATGAAGGTCAGAGAAAGAAAAGCTGGAAGCTCAGGGAGAGGTTGTTTTTTAAAAATTTTTAAGAATTTTTTTTATTTGAGAGAGAGAGAGAGCATGCAAGAGCAGGGGGGAGGGGCAGAGGGAGAGGAAGAAGCGGAATCCCTATGGAGCAGGGAGCCCGATGTGGAGCTCAATCCCCGGATCCTAAGATCAGGACCTGGGCTGGAGGCAGGCACTTAACCAACTGAGCCACACAAGCACCCAAGGAGGGGTTCTTAGGCAGCCTTCCTTGAGCATTGACAGAAGAGGACAAGAGCATACCTGCAACCACTAGTTACCAGCTGCCATAATGGGTTTCAGAGGAGAGCTGGTAGGGCTGCCCATGAAGGGATGTTGCCCCTCTGTCTGCTCCTGAGCCTGGTGTTGCTGCTGGTCCGCACAACCCTCTACAGAGAGAAGTGGAGGGAAGAGAGCGCGAGCAGGAATCAGCCCGCACCTCTTCATCTGTCTCCCAGCACAGGAAACACGTCTGATACCCCGGACGGTTCTCTCCTCTTCCACTTTGCACAAATATACCAACAATTTCTCATTGAGACAGCTCTGCCTGGAAGCATTCAGGAGTGATTGGAGAATCACTTAGGCAAGTAGATACAATCCAAAACCCCCACAAGACATCATAGGATAATTTGCTTCCATCCTTTCTTCCTAGTTTTCTTTTCTTTTTCTCCTTTTTACTCTATTAAAAAAAAAAAAAAAAACTAAACTATATAGGAATCACTTTCTAAACATCAGTGATTAAGCTAGGTGCTCAGGTACAAGGATAAACCATATATATAGTCACTCACATCATGTAATTTAGTGTCTCATTTCATGCCTTACTTATTTGAGTCAAATCTCCAAAGTGGTTTGCAAGACACAGGACAGAACTACCAAGAGAATGGAGCCAAAGGTGGTATGCCCAAGCATATAACTAGAATATGCCAAGAGTCTTGGCATAATATCAGAGGGAATAAAGGGGTTTTTAGGAACTCAAGAGTCTCCCTAAGGCTTTCTAGTATAAAGCTTAGTATAGCGTCTAAAATCTGCAACAGGGTAATATTTTACATGCTAAAGAAGAAGAAAAGCACAAAAATCAGCAAATATGATACAGTTTCGTTGGAAACCATAATTAAAATTATCCATGAAGGGAGCCAAAAAGGCAAAGTATAAATTTGGGCACTAGACCTATGATTGTTACAAGCCCATTATGAGACTATTTCTACAAAGCTCTGTCAATAAAAGGATGGAAAGCCTTCCTTATGTATTTAAACAATATTTGATTACCAGTTGAAACACTTTAGCAAATTAAGGTGAGAAGGCTCGACACACTTTCAATACCCTCATTTGACCAAAAAACAAAAAAAGTCATTATCTGTTCCCATTACCAAAAGTGGTGTTTCCTCTGCCACATGTTGAAGCATGAAATTGGGATGCAAATCTCTCTTGCTTTCTCTTACACATTTACTTTCTTTCTGCATAGTGATCCGATCCTTCCAAATCTAAACAAGGGACGATGTCATACTTTTTAAACCCACAGTCCAGCTGACAGGGAAAAAAATTTTTCAAAAAACTGTTGGTTCATGGATTTGTACTTTGCCATTAAATCTTTGACAGTTATCCAGGACCCTCAAAGGGGAGGGGAAAAAAAAAAAAAAAGTCCTAGCTTTTTTGTTTACAGTGAGAGGTTACTGAGGTGGAAAAAACTATTAGGATCCAAACAGGGAGGTCTGATGTCTCTTCCTTATTCCATGGGGCCTTGACAAGATCTGATTCATATTCTAGAGCGTTGGCCTTTTGTGGCCTGCTGAAAAGCCATGAAAACTTTGACAGCAAGAATGACTGTATCACAAATGAGTCTTTCTCTCATTTCCATCTGTTTCCCCTGAGACTGACTTTATTATGAGAACTCAAATGCACTAGCTTCAGGTTTTCCTTTCTTCTTGATTCCATGGTGCATGCCTTGACTGCTACATTCCTTCGACCTGGAGCTTCAAGGGGCATTATCCAGGCAACTGTCTTTGGTTAACACTCTTTGTTCATTTGCTCACACTGATAGGCTTGAGGGATTTGTTGACTTTGTCTAGTGTTTGCGGATGGTATCTTGCTACTGATGTAATTTGTCTATCAGAAGCCTCAATAATCCTCCAACAACTCAAATACACACACGCATGCACGCACGCACCAGGATGAGAGTTTCTGAAGAGTTGTAGTCAATTTACAATTAAAAATTGGGGTGCCTAGCTGGCTTGGTTGGTGGAGTGTGTGACTCTTAATCTCAGGGTTGTGAGTCTAAGCCCCACATTGGGGAGCCTACTTAAAATAATAAACTAAAAAAAAAAAAAATTTACATTTAGGAATTAAGCTTGAATTCCTGGCTGGGCTATCTTCTCTTATTTGAGAGGACATCCTTAAAAATTCATTTTGTTTGCAATAATTACCTTTATAATTTTTAAGGAGTAATAAATTTTATTACTGTTAAGAAATGATGTATAAAAATTTTTATATTTTATAAAAAATCAAGTCATTCATAAAACATAAAAATAAAAATTTACAAAATCCCATCATTAATAACCATTACTGACATTTGATTAACAATGCCATAACCACTTGTCTGTGCCTATATACACATACACAAGGTAGAAGGAGATAGATATTTTAAAAATAGCAGTGGGGGTTTAGTTTTACTCCAATGTAACCAAATGAGAAGAAACTGAATGGAACAGAAGATAGATGCATGACTGAACTCCAAAAAAAAAAAATCTTTCTTCCCAAGAAGGTATGCTGTTCTTTAGAAAAGTCCTCCAAAGATAAGGGAAAATATGTTGACTTCTTTATGAGATTAGATATCTGTTAGTATAACATTTTAGTGTTTATTGATGTTTTACTATGGAAAGATGATGCCCATCTTCCTTCTATTGATTATATTTTATCATGTCATTTTTGCATTAACTATATCATTATTATAGTTTATAATGAAGACATTGTTTGAAAATTCATTTAACTTGGCATTAAATCACTTCAGTGTCTTTTTCTCTTTACCACAATTCCCACATTCTAATCTCTTTATTTTTCATGTAATCATTGGCTACATTTCATCATCAGATGGTTTTGTGAAGACAAACACGTGGGTGTCATAGTCCTGTGGGCTTTCAAATGTGAGAGTATTTTTCTGTTGCCCTTATAATTTAAGGCCAAATTGACTGTATATAAAACCAGTGGACCGGGGCTCCTGGGTGGCTCCGTTGGTTAAGTGTCTGAGTTCGGCTCAGTTCCTGATCTTGGGGTCTTGAGATCAAGCCCGGAGTCAGGCTCCTCACTCAGCAGAGAGTCTGCTTGAGATTCTCTCCTTCTCCCTCTGCCCCTCCCTGCTCGTTCTTTCCTCCTTCTCTCTCAAATAAATCTTTAAAACCCATGGACCATACTTTTACCTTCAGAATGTTATCTGTTATTTTATATTCTGCCTTCAGAGAATCAAAAGACCACCCAAATCCATGGTGTCCAAAACAATTTACAAATCTAGGTTTTTTTTTCTACTTGTATATTTAAATGATATTTTCCTTCAGTGTTTATTAATTTTACCAAGACATATCTTGCTGTGATTATTTCTACCAATTTCTCGAACACAATTGTCACTTTCAGCTGAATATATCGGTCTTTATGTTAGAAAAGCTTTATTTTATGTTTAATGTTTTTTTTTTTTCTCTTTTTTTTCTCAGTAATAATGCTGATGTGGAGTCTTCAATGTTCCCGTGTAGCAACCTCCTTATCACTTGTAAGTCACTGTTCTTTTCAATTCCATATACTCTGTTGTCTTTAAGCCACATTTACATATAATCCGTTGTTCCTTGAGGTTTGCTAGTTAGTTTCACATCTCCTCTCATTGTCTTATCTTCTTGAACCTTTATATTTTTTTAGCTCTTTTTGAAAATAACTCACATTGTCTATTGTCTATAGTATTTGAGACTATGGATAATATTATGTGCTGTGTGCTTTTCACTCGTTTTTTTATTTTGTTTTTGCTTATGCTCCTTTCCTCACTTAAAAATGTCTAATGTTTGCAGATTTTATTCATGCAGATTTCATCTTATGCGACTCATGTGTGCCTCTTTATATTTGTTAATACTCTTGAAAAGACCCAGCTGCCTGCTCAGGAATAATTCAAGGAGGGGCACAACTGAGTGAGGACTCTTTCCTTGGATTTGTTGTCTCAGATACCCTCTCATCCAGGATGTTAATTTTCATCACCCTGGGAAAAACAGCATATTTCCCTTTGATTTTCCTGTGAAGATTTCAGTGTCATTACAGCAAAGCGCTTCATGGTTCGGAATCTATGGATTTAAAGGTGGTACTCATAGCCTCTTCCTTCTCCATCCCACGTTAACTCCTGTTGTCCCCTCGGCTAGAACATTCTGCCATAGACAATAGAAATAACTTGTTTACTTGTTTTGCCTGTCATCTCACCTCTCATCTGACATTCTGTCGTATTAAACCGTAGAGGGACATAGCCCACCTTCATAGTGGCTTCCCCACAGCCTTAGACCACCTGCTTTAAATCAAAGCATCACTGAATATGCCTCTTAAGATGAGGCCACTGACTTTACAGGAAATCTGTATGCTGCCAGCCATCCTAGATGCCATGTGAAAGCTCTCCGCGTGCTCCCTTGTCACACACAATGCAGTATTTGGCAGAAGTACTTCAAGGTGACTGACTTAGGGCTATGACATTTCTCTTTGTCAATTCCTCTGTATCTCTGAACGTTTTACTTATTATTTATAGTAGCATTGAAAAGAAACCAGTAGAGTAAAAAGTCCCTATTTGATGATCATTAACTGAAAATTACCCTACGTATTTTCAAATGGAAGAATATAACTTTACACACATACATACACACACACACACACACACACACACACACACACACACACACACACGTGTCTATGAAATAAAGACTTCTAATTCATTTTATTTCAATCCACATTTACTGGGGACATAGTGCGTTTCAGCCACCGGAGATAGAAAACTACACTGAGAAATGAAATAAAGGGAGAAGCAAGTTTTGCAAAAGGCCAAGACAGACAGTTGACAGGAAAAGTGGCTCTGGAAAGGAAGAAAAGTTGCAGTAAATATATTAATATGATAGCACCTGCTGGCAAAAACAGTAGTGTTGATCTCTTTCTGTATTAAAGTATTTATTGCCATGTGTATCTCCAGTGAACACTTTGATTGATAGGACCCAGCAAACATATGGCTTATAGGTCATGAAATAAGAAGACACCAGTTTGGGTAGTGTGAGGAGAGATGGTGACCTTTTATATGAGATTGCCCTAAAGAATAATTCTAGCTACTCCCAAAGCTTCACACACCAAGGAGTCCAGTGTAAACTTAGAGGCTGATTACGAGCAGTTCATTCTCCAAGTCCTATGTGCCATCAGAGACTGTGGAGTAAGCCACCGGTGTTTGCAAGTAATAATAAAAACATTCAACATTTATGAACTACTTCTAATCTATAAGGCCCTGTTCTAAGCACCTTACTCATGAAATCCTTGCAGAATTACTTGTGAGGTCAAAACTATTATGGTCATCATTTTATAAAAAAGGAAACTGAGGCAAGAGAGGTTAACTGGCATAGTGCATTGAATGGGAAAATGGCAGAGCTGGGATTTAAAAACAAAACAAAACAAAACAACAACACTTTGATTTTAGTTGCCATGTTAAATAATCTCAATTTTCCATGATCTTGAGAAACTATCCTTAGTCCCAGCTAGTTCTCTTTGTCGTGGGTACATGCATTTTAGAGGAGATTAAAGTACCATAGAAATGACTTTTATTCTCTACTCCACCCTAAAAAAATAGAAACAAAATACTTGTAGCACTTACGTATGGGGTGAGTTTGAGGTCAATGAACACTCTCCACTCTGTTCTCGCTCCTTTGTTCTCTACTGTGCCATATGCTATGAGTGCACACTCCTTGTCTCATGGCTTAAGCCAGCTTGTCTCTGAGACTTAGCCCCATGACAGGAGGACTTTTTCAGTCCCCTCTCTGGTAGCAACAGGCAGCTGGGCTCAACAAAGTTACTGAGCCCAAATAAGCCTTTCCTCATAGGCCCCCAGGAACCATGTATCAACATTAATATTTTTACATTATTTTCTCTGGAATTGTATCATTAGCCAAATTTTTCTCAGTCAGGAGAAATGAGAATTTCAGATATTAAATCTTTTACTTGTGGTAGAAATAGAATCAATCTTGTTGAAAAAATCATGAGTGAATAAATGAACGAAGTGAATGCTTTGTTAGAGAAAGATAAAAAATAAGCTTCTGTGGTAGATTGTATTTTCCGATGAAACAGCTGGAAGATAATTTCTAGTCTCCCATGCTTTTCCATAAAGCTGTCATGCTCCCTCATGTTATGTGAGACAGAGCCTGGGTACCTTCCCTCAGACAAAGGTAGGTCTTGGTGATTGTTCTGAGAAATTACGGTAAATGTCATATCATGTGACCTCTAGTGTGAAGTCCCAAAAAAGGAGTGATAGCATCTACCTGGCTTTTTCTCTGGGGACACTCATCCTGGGAATCCAGCCACCATGCTTTGAAGAAACTCGGGTCACATGGAGAAATCACATATAAATGTTCAACCAAACACCCTAAAGTCCCAGAGAACTAACTAAGGTCCCAGAGAACAACTGCCCTTTACTGCCAGACATTTAAATAAGAAAGCCCGCAAGAGAACACCAGTACCAACTGCTTTATCACTAACTGCATAAGAGATCCTGAGAGGGAATCACCCAGTTAGGCTTAGTTAACCCCCAGTTTGTAAGAAATGAAAGAGGCTGACCTAAGATCATCACCCTGCTGAGATATTTGCATATAACCCTTTCCTTGGCAATAGGGCTTTGCATAACTATTGCTATTATTTTATTATATAAGCAGCTAAATTGAGTTCTATTCTTCTATGAAGCTAACAGGATATTTGTATCATAGCAGAAATTTAACAAGTATTTGATGAATAAATAAAGAAAAAAAATAAATGAATTAAAAAAAACAAAAAACAAAAAAACCTTTGGCAGGTTGTATTTTCCAAAAATGTTGTGTATTAAGTTTGGGATAGTTTGTTGTGCAAAAATCAAGATAGCACCTCATGAATTGTTTTATGAGGTTTTGTTTTTCATTGTCATTAATAGATGTTCATTAAAGAAAAAGAAAAGGGAAATCAACACCAGAATATTGGAGTTTGCTTCCTGGCACTGCCAACTTTTAGTTATGAAAGTGTGGACTTCAACTCTCAAAATGATAACTTCATGATTTAGAAAACTTTAAAAACCCAGCTGATCTACTATTTACCCAAAATATCACTGTGTACTCCGAGTCAACTCTACTAGGTAGATGATAGATAATTATTTGCCAACATCGAAACAAGAAATTTCACATAAATATCTAGATTTCTGGCTTATTTTTCATGGAAATGAGTAGGATGTTTCCTTTAGTTTGGCACGGGTCTGCAACTCCTTAGTTTCTTACATCTAGGCCCTTAAATTCATTACAGACCTTCCCGTGCCTGTAGGCGCTTGCGTTTATGACCAAATCATTAAAGCCACATTACACATCATTTTTGTTCCACTGGGAAAGTTCTCTCAACAGCTGCTACAAAAAGAGTTAATGATTTTTCTTTAAGCTGGTTTCCTCAGATTTGATAAATATTGCCAAGCTTGCCTTTGAATTAGTTCATTCAGTCCTATAGCTATTCATTCAGTAAATACTTTGAGAGCTGCTTATAGGTGTCAGCCATATTAGGTGCTCTCCTGAAGTATTAGGACTTCATCTTGCAAATATGAGTTTGCTCCCCCAACAAAGAAAGTCACATTGTTCATAGCTAGAACAGAATCCTCGGGCACATGTCTGTTCCTTTTTGCTGAAGACTGAGAAAGGACATTTCAGTGGTAGAAATGAGAATTGATCTAAGCCAGTCCTGTCCAATAGAATGTACTGCAATGATGGAAATATTCTATGTGTGTGTTGCTCAATGAGGTAGCTTTACCCACATGTAGCTAGCACAATTGAGAACATAAATTTTTAACTTAATTTCAATTAACTTCAATTTAAATTTGAATGGTCACATGTGGCCAGTGGCTAGAGAACTGCACAGCACAGATCTACACTTATTGATTTTTCCGTGAACTTATGTAAAGAAGCAAATCCACAATAAGGCTACTGCCGGTCTCAGTGTTCTTTTAAGACTTGGATGGAATATTAGAGACAGAACACTGATCAAAACAGAGAATATGATCATAGACAAAAATATTGGGCTTTGGGTCATCAAATGAGGGAAAGAGGGAATGTTAAGGAAACTCTTTCAACATCATCTCGTTCAGCCTCACTTGCTACGTGAGAAAACTGAACCCTAGTAGACACAACGGGACCAAGATCCCAACACTAGTCTGTAGCAAAAGTTGGAGAGAAACCTGTGCCTCCTGGTTCTTGTTCCAGGGTTCTTGCCATGGATATTTTCTGCAATTTGGAAGTATGGTCCAAATGCTTTGGCTGAACTAAAATCTATCTGTTTATTTAGTTGTTAAAACTGTGACAGAAGGAGGAGGAGGAGGAGGAGGAGGAGGAGGAGGAGGAGGAGGAGGAGGAGGAGGAGGAGGAGAAGAAGAAGAAGAAGAAGAAGAAGAAGAAGAAGAAGAAGAAGAAGAAGAAGAAGAAGAAGAAACTGAGCACATGACACTTTTAAATACCACGATGACATTTGGGCATCATAATGATTTTGAATATCTCACACAAATTTTGAAAAAGAAGAAATAATATAAAGTTCTGATCATTACTCAGCAAATGCCATTCTATATATATTTTTTCATTAGAAAAATAATCTGAGAGATATGGACAGCTCTGTCACATGCTAACTTCTCAGGTGAAGGCAGCTTTCAAAATACACTTCAGCAGAATCCCAGAGATGCCGTTACCGTGGAGACAGCAAGCGCTCGGAGAAGGCTTTAAGAGGAGGGTGCAGGAAGACGCTAGGAGCCCTGTTTTACATGCTGAACCGTCATTTGACTCTATTTTATGCAACACTGTTGCAATTTCTGATCATACAAGTGCAAAATGGTACCAGTCTTGACAACAGCTCTGTACAAAAGGTCAGGCAGCTTTTGACTATGTTTCTTGTCTTTTCCCTTTTCTTAATCAGAGGCCGTAGAAGAGCAGGAGAGGTTTCCCTTTAGGTAACCACCGAAAATAATGTAGGCACAAAGTGTGTGTCGATTTTAATCAATTCTGATATGGGTAGCTTCTAGCTTTAACCCCTCGACCCAATGGCAATAGTGAATGGCATGATAACACCATGGACCTGCTTTTGTATTTGTCCGTTACCTTAAGTCAAAGACATTAGGAAAGAAGGCCATCAGATAAGAAATGGTTTTGTATTTGTAATGAACTTTATAAACATCAATTCACTGAAGTAATATTAAGCCCTTTTAAAAAATATATAGGCAGAATTCCATTACTGGAATTACAGAGGATATAAAGACTTATCCCACTTTGCTCTGAATTTTTTTTGAAAATATCAATTTATACATCCAACTATATATCCCAAGCCCTCATTGGGAGTGATGGCCCTGATGTATGCATCTTTGTAAATGCCTGGCACAATGTTTGGAGCAGGGAAACCACTGAGTAAAGGGTTCCCAACTGCAGGATGACTGAGGTACAGATACAGTTCCTACTTTCAGGGCCTTTACCATCTGGGTAAGCAATCTCTCAAGATGATTTTATCCCACCCAGTGATTTTTAAATGTGCTGTCTCTGAATTACTTACAAGTGAATGAATGAACTAGAAATCACCATTCAACTTATTCATGGATCCATTCATTTCATTTAGTACCTAAACTCCAAAGTTCCATGTTCAACAAACTCCTTTTGGTTTCCCTGATGTTCAACCAAAGTTGGCAGTATAAAAACTGTCTTGTCGAGAAAATGTAAATAAATGGTAACTCTAAGAGAAGAAATGAGACAAAGCCTAGGTTTTGAAATGCACAGCCCCAAGAAAATGGCACTCGACTCATTTTTATTTCTCTCCCCGGGAAAGAATAGGCAGCTTAAATTTAGGTCTCCCAGGGCAACCAGGATATGAATTAACTCAGTGCCACCTACTCAAGCTAATCTCTGCCATCAGAATCACGAAGGCTTCTATGTAAGAATAATGCAGTAGAAAGAAGACGGCTCTGGGGCATGGTTATAATCTGCTTTATAATTTGAAAATCTCATTTAAAAAGTAAATTTAACTCCTCACTTGATTATTGTAGCAACTGACATCTTCTGGGAACAGGGGGAAAAAAAAAAACGCATCTTCACATAGTAATATATCTTAATCTTGATCCTGAAAGAAAAACACCTGCAAAGGAGAAGCTACGTGGTTACAAAAGATCTTCGAACTTCTAATCTCATTTGTTGGCACACTTCATAAATTGTGAAAACATCAGGACTATGTACCACTCTGCATTTTGAGACTATATCAATTAGTTCCCTTCAAACGTCTTTCAAAAGTTCCTGTCAGATAGTGTGACTTTTGGAGATGAAAGACATTTCTTGACTCAAACAAAATGCATTTCCATATATTTATATCTCATTATAGTACTTCCATTCAAACACTAAGGCTGGAAATTGTATGTATTAATTTACACGTATTTATTTGTAATCGATTCTATGTATTTTCTATTTATAATTCTTTGAAAGACTTCATAGACATTGGTATTTAAATTTATTTTTAACTTACTAGAGAGATAGGAATCCATTTTCCTTTGAGTGATACATTATAAATGGGGCTGGAGTTTCAATTTCTCGTTACCTATTTCCATTCTCTCCTTTACTTCCCTGCCTTCTGTTAGATTTAAAATGAAGTAGATAGGTAGATATTTATGTAAAAACAAAAGATATATAGACTTGTGTTTTTGTAGGGTATGTTTTATAGAAATCCATGTTTTTAATAAATACATATTTGCTATATGACTATACTGCATCTTATTATCCATTTCCCAATTCAGAGGAATATATATTCTGTCTCCGCCCCCCACCACCTTTATTTTTTTCTCCTATTACACAATGTACTTACGTTCAGAATGTCTTAAGCTGTGAGCTATGGTATATTTTGTAATTACTAGAGTATAAGTTGTCACATTGTTCTTTCCCCCTTGCTCCCTTCCTCCCTTTCTACTCTTTTCCATAAAATTTCTATCAATGAGGGTTTTTGACTAAACACAAACAGAAGCTGGCTGGTGGAGCAGAAAAGTTTTTGTTTTGTTTTGTTTTTGTTTTTTTTTAAGGATATTGGGAGCTTCCCAAGGTTTCTGGAAGGTCTGGAGAATCTTCTTCCTGAATCCAGTCTGTGCTTCCAGAAACAATGTCCCAAGCGGCACTGCAGAGCTGGCTTTACAGCAGACACACAGCCACTGCGGCAGCCCCAGTGAGCATTAGAGGGAACCCTATTGATGCCAATTCCGCCAGTCAGACTTGTCCATGTAGCCCTGAGTATCTTTCCAGGCTGCCCTTATTTTCAATGAAAAGAGGAGCATCTGCTGCCATCTGGGCACGGTGGGGGGCGGGGGAGAGACAGGGTCAGTCAGAGCAAGACAGAGACTCAGGGCGAGAGAGAGAAAATGGGAACACAGAAGCCGAAGCCCCAGCCCCAGCCCCAGCCTTTTTGCTTGCATTGCTAACTTCTCAACACAAGTTTGGTAATAGCGGTTCCTATCGATGGCGCTGGGATCACAAGCCTGGGCTCTGCATAAAAAGGGAGGCTGGAAGTTTGAGCTCTGACGACTGCGGTAGTTCTATGTTAAGAAAGTAGGATGCATAATGTTGAAATATCTCTAAATGGGGAAAAGCTATTCAGACTTGATTGGTAGCCATGAATATGAAAGATGTTCACTCTACTGCCTAAGTGACCTACAAAGTGCTAAACCAACTCATACCACCCAGCAGGAAATGATAGTGCCAATTGCCCCAGGACTTCACCAAACTTTGATAGTACAAAACATTTTAACTTTTGTTAATATGGATGAAGAAATTATTTTTCTAATTTTGGTTAAAAAAATTGGACATTTTATATTCTTACAAGGCTATTATTTTCTTTATCTTTCTGCCTATAGTTTTTGCACATTTTTCTTTTTATTTTAAAGATTTTATTTATTTATTTGAGAGAGAGAATGAGCGGGGAGAGGAGCAGAAGGAGAGGGAGAAGCAGACTCCCCCCTGAGCAGGGAGCCTGAGGATGCAGGGCTCGATCCCAGGACCTTGGGATCATGACCTGAGCCAAAGGCAGACGCTTACCGGACTGAGCCCCCCAGGTGCCCCTTGCATATTTTTCTAAATGATATTTTCTTCATTTGTTTCATATTGAATAGCAGATATTTATATATTCTGGGTATAATTGTGTTACCTGTTATATAGGTTATAATCAATTTCCCACAGACTATTGTCTGATTTAACTTTGTTTATACTAATTTGTCATACTTAAAGTTTTGATGTTAAATTAATCTTCTCTTTAATAATTTTTATTTTTATGATTTTAAAAAGCTGCCTTGTTTAACCAAGGTGATAACACTATCTTCTGATATTTTTATCTCATAAATTTTTAAAAAGTAGTTTTGCTTTGGTGTATAGTTTCGTCTTTAATTCACCTGGAATTAATTTTGTAGTTAGTGTGAGGTAATTTATTTTTACATGTGATTACTCAATTGTCCTAACATTATATAAGCTTTTATCATTTCTTAATTAAGTGGAAATGCGCACGCTTACTCCTTTTTATTTTTCTTTTAAATTTCACTGAAAATCATTAGATGGTCCTTCCATCTCCTTTCTACAAAGCGAACGTTAGCAGTCCCTCAGGTTTCTACATAAACTACATATCCTCTGGGACAAATTTCCTAAATATCTAAGCCAAACTGCTCTTTCTCAGTTTAGATTATTTTAGAGGTTGGCCCAGTAGTGACTGCCCCTTTCCAACCAATGGGAATTTGAGATGTAAAGTATCCAGCATAGAAGGAAATGTCCAGCAAGGCTTCCTGGAAGAGGTGACATTGTGGTGAGAATTCAGGGACAGGGAAAACACACTTCAGGCAAAAGAAAAGGATCCTCAGACACTTGTTAGGTAAAATGAACGTTTGCTAATTGATTTTCTAATTAATGCAGTCCTCCCACATAGAATGTTAAGGGTCACAATTCACCAGAGAACAAAATCCAAAGAAAAAGATACTAAAGCCCTTTTACTTCTATTGGGTAATGGGACTCTGGCTAGTAGCAAAGCAGAATTTACCTTATTATTAATTTTAAAAGAAGTGTTTTATGTGTTTGTTAATTTGAAAGACGTCTACATGGCTATATCCTCAAAAAAAAAAAAAAAAAGAGAAGCGTGTATATGTCTCTACTGCATGTTACTTGTACTTGCTCTGTGAACGTTATAAGAACCTACTCTCACCTAGTATTCTGGGAATGTTTTTAATATTTACAAAGTATTTACTTTTAACTCATGAAAGTACCAGTTAAAAGCGCCTTCCTAGGAAACATCATAATGCAAGATGCTGCAAGAGGGGAATAGTCTAAATTATTTACATGCTATTCTCATATTCCTATCCCAACACACCAGTCTGGACAGGTGGTGCCAAGTGGACATCTCCCTGAACCTGATTTATCTCAGTTGTAGGATGTATTCATAAGGAAGCTGAACCAGTAACTGAAGAGGGAGAAGGTAAGACAATGACTGGTGAAAAAAAAAACAGAAAAAAATTTTTAAGGGGCAATTCGCAAGTAGAACTGACAATTTGTTTTTTTAATATTTTTTAGAACTGACAATTTAAATTTATGCTTCTAATTGGAAACACACCTGCCATAAAAGTTTGAAATATTGACCATTGTTCCTATCTTGACTCTCTAAGGAAGAAAAGTTTGGTTTTTTACTTATTATTTAATGCAAGAGTATATTTAACTTAGAAAATATCATGATTAATTTGAAAGAGGATGAAAACGTGTTCCATCACCAAGAAGAAATGAAATGGACCCTCTCAGTCAATATAATTCATTAATGAGCCAGTAAAACAGGTGTGCAGGTAACTGCAATCTGTCTTAAGTCTTCTTTCCCTTATCAGACACGGACAAGATCACATGCATGATTGCAAGAATATAAAAAGTCTGATTTTCACAAATGGATTTTTTTCCCTTCAATAGTGTTAACCTTGGGTATATTCTTAAGACCTGTATCATTTTAGAATGCAACACTATTAAAGTCTTTACAAAAATATAATAAATCACCATGAGTTGTTTTCACGATCTATATCCATGTCTGTGATTATGGGTACTTGCATGGTGTTTATTACTATGGTTGTTATCTAAAAATTGTCCTTGGACAAAGAGGTTCTGAAAATGCAACATCTCGTTTTCATAAGGGAGCAAAGAGACAAAGTGCGCACAACCAGCTTTCCAGCAAACCGTCACCTATAACAAAGGAACATGGATGAACGCTATAAATCAAAGAGCAGCAATGTAGCAGGAATGCACAGCCCGGAAGGTTAAAAGCAATTAGTAAATAACAAAGGTGGCTTTGAGGCTATGAAGCTCACTTTTTGGCTCAGCTGGGTAATATCAGCAACGGAGTCTCAGTCACGCTTTCAGCTAGAGATATTTATAGATTGTAACACTGGCTGTAATGCTGAGGACTATCTTTTGTGGTGTACTTGCATTTTCCCTGATTAAAGAGGGAAAAGTCTCCAAACAAAGATAAACCATGAGCAGGGTTATCTTTTGGTAATTTGAGAACAAAAACTGTCTCATGCGTTGATATATTCCTGGTGTCTATTCTAATCTCTGAACAGAGTCAATCCTCAAGAAATATCTGCTAAGTAAACACATAAATGAAACACAAATAAATGAACAAATGATCACATGGGACAGAACACCAGTCTGCAGTACCCTTCAGGAAACAGTAACAGTCTTACAACATGTATAGATGTGTCCATTGGCCTATCTCCTCACTCACCCTTCATTCATTGACTCAGTTCAACTAAGGAGTCATCCCTCGAGAACCCACTCTTTGCTGGATACTGTGCCAGTACCAGTGATACAAAGATAAATGAAATAACTCTTGCATCTTTAAAGAATTCAAAAACTATATGGGGGCACCTGGGTGGCACAGCGGTTAAGCGTCTGCCTTCGGCTCAGGGCGTGATCCCGGTGTTATGGGATCGAGCCCCACATCAGGCTCCTCTGCAATGAGCCTGCTTCTTCCTCTCCCACTCCCCCTGCTGTGTTCCCTCTCTCGCTGGCTGTCTCTATCTCTGTCGAATAAATAAATAAAATCTTTAAAACAAAAAAACTATAAAGTAATACGATAAGACTATGCTAGAGCTCAGTAGAACTTTCTGTGGTGGACCAGAAGATGGAACAACCAAGTTGGTCAGATGAAGAAGATCTGGCCGAGAAACCAGTTTTGAGGCTGGGTAACGTGTACCCTGCTGATATGTGTGTGCTAAATGGTAGGGTATTCTGCCCAGAAAGAAAAGCACGTGCGGTGCCCTGGGATCTTCAGAAACCATGATGTTTGGGGAGAACAAAACGCTAGGAACAAAGAAGTTTAGAGAGCGATGAAAAATTTGAAACATTTGCAACATCTCCATTACCCTCATAACCATCCCCGCCTCCAAAGCATAAACGTAAAGGATTAGTGTAGAAGCAATGGAAAACAACATGGGCGTGAATTTCAATGGCTAGTAGACAGGGCTACACTGAAGTTTATTAGATTGCTAGAGTTTTTAAAGCTCGCAGAGGCATGTTTATGGGGTAAACAATCTTATTTAATTCTTAAAGAAAAGGTAACTCACTGAGTTCCCCACTGCGTCATCCTATTTCTAGTGTTTCTTCATTTGTTACCATTTGGTTTCATCCAAGGAGGACCTTTTTTTTTTTTTTTCCCTGTTATGAGAAGGGGTTTCATGGTTTCTTTAAACCACAGAGAAGCATTCATTTTGTGCGACAAGGAAGACTTTGTACTCTTTCACTCCCAGTGGTGATAAAAACCTCATGCAACAGACAGTGTTTCCTGAGCTGCCAATATCACAAATTCCACATCCTTTTATGTCCTGTCGTGACTTTTTTTCAGGGACAAATGTGAAAGTAAAACTCCACTTTCTACATCGTTTCTATTGGGTAGTGAATATAATCCTCACGGAAATGCAGAATTAATGGCCTTTCACCAACGGACTCAAAAGCTCAGGATCCTGCCTTCAAAAAGAATGCACTCAGAACAGACCGACTGCCTGATGTGTATGAGAAAGGAGGCTAACAGGGAGAGAGGGACATGGCCATGAACACATTAGAGAGTTCTTTCTGGCCCCAGCCGAGGGCAGCATTTTTTTGGCATCAACTCAACTAATTCCACTATTACACACATGGTTTCCAGGCCTTTCGCTCCTGGAGAATCTGCTCACTAGATATTGCAGAATACTCTTATCTGATCAGCAGTGTGTCCCCTTAGAAGGTTGGTATCTATTAATCCATTGCAAAAACCCAGAACTGCATACATGACTAGGGCATGCACATGCCTGACACAATTGTCTTCTATCTTCTTTTTATCTTACCAAAAACTTAAAAATGCAGATTTAAAAAGTCCTATTGGGTCAATAGTCAGAGGACCCTATGTATTTATTGTCTTTTGTAAGAACTGCAGAGAACTAGTCTCTAGTGCCAGTCCGATCTGTTTTTATATGTTTCAAGGAAAAGACGAATGTCATTGAGGAGTGGACGTCTATACCATGGTGAAAAAAATTTACATTTGGTAAAATAAAGATTTATCCATACTGACAAAACATGTCTGTAGGAATTTTTTTAAAAATCAAACTTTATTCCACTGTGTATTAGTTAAGCTTTTTCTTTTTCTTTTTTATTTTTTTGTATTTTTTAAAGATTTTATTTATTTATTCGACAGGATAGAGACAGCCAGCGAGAGAGGGAACACAAGCAGGGGGAGTGGGAGAGGAAGAAGCAGGCTCCTAGCGGAGGAGCCTGATGTGGGGCTCAATCCCAGATCGCCGGGATCACGCCCTGAGCCAAAGGCAGACGCTTAATCGCTGTGCCACCCAGGCGCCCCTTTTTCTTTTTAAAATCTATTTGAGGCTTTAAAAATAACATATAATTTTAAGAAAATATTCTTACAAGAAAATAGGCATGCTTAAGAGTTCGTTTCTGTGGTCTAGTCAATCAATCTTAATCCATCCGCGAAGTGCATTTTCATTTTCTTTGCTCTTTTATTTTATTTCTTTTAACTTTTTAAAGAATTTTGTAAATTTACTTATTTGAGAGAGAGTAAGTGAGTGAGAGAGAGAGAACGAGTGCAGGTTAGGGGCAGAGGGAGAGGAAGAAGCAGACTCTCCCACTGAGCATGGAGCCTGACCGGGGGCTCAATCCCAGGACCCTGAGATCATGAACTGAACTGAAGGCAGATGTTTAAGGGACTAAGCCACCCAGGCACCCCTCATTGTCTTTGCTCTTTTAGATGCATAACTTTCAGGGGATACATGAGAACCAGAACAAAAAGACCAAACAGATGAAGAGTAAAACCAGCCTGACAGTACAATTTAGGGAGCAAATTAATGTGAAAATGGAAATTCAACAGCACTCATTCAGCATAATAATTTGAGGCATTTGGTAGAGAAAGGAAGAATAAGTTGTTTTTCCCCTTTCCCCCAAGCTTAACTGAACACAGTGAGGAAGTATATATTCTTTCGGATGCTCTCGTTGTCATGTTTTCAAAATGCAACAGGAAATGCAGAATTACTGTATTCTCATTGTACAATTCGGCCAGTACTTTTGTGGTCTAGTGATGAGTTGTGAAGAGTTGTTCTTCCCCTACCCCTGATTCAACAGATTGCAAGTTTCTGTTCTGTCTTGACTTCTATTTAAATTGGTAGTTATCCACTGCTCTAATACCGTCTACGTCAGAAACTCAAAAGCTGCCTTCAGGAAAAAGCTGACAAACTCGTTTATTCTAAGGACATAAAAAAAAAATCAAACACAGTTCAAAGCATTATTCTGTTGAGGGATATTTGAATTGTAATGAATACAAAATTGTACTCAACAGCGTATTTCTAATGGTGTCTTCACAGACAACTGGTAAAGGGACTTTGGGTGAGGACATTCTTGGGGTTTGACTCCCTTCAATTCTCCTGCAGGCTAGGTTGTCTTCCAGGAAAGCCAGCCCCAAGCCTATGCCGTGGCTAACACTATCTGTGCTCACCATTTAAAGCTTCATATTTTCTCCACAGAGCCTACCTTAACTTTTTCAGAAACAACTAGGGGTATGGATTGAATTGTGTCCCTCAACAAGGTATGTTCAAGTCCTAACCCTAGGAATTCAGAATATGACTCTAGTTTGACATAAGGTCATCACAGATATAATTAGTTAAGCTAAAAACAGAACATCCTGGAGTAGGATGGGTGCTTAATCCAGTATGACTGGTGTCCTTATAAGAAGAGGGAAGATGATGTGAAGACAGAGGCAGAGGAAGAGTGCCATGTGAAGAGGGAGGCAGAGAGCCAAGGAGTGTCTGGGACTACCAGAAGCTGACAGAGGCCAGGAAGCAGCCTCCCCTCAGGCTTTGGAGAGATGCCAAAATCCTGACTTCAGACTTCTAACCTCCAGAACTGTAAGAAAATACATTTCTGTTGTTTTAAATCACTCAGCTGTGGTAACTTTGTTTTGGTAGCTCTGGGAAACAAATACAAGTGATTTTTTTTTTTTTTTTTTTTTTTGCTTTCTGTCTTTTTCTCTTCTTTTTCTCTATTTCTTTCCTCTTCATTTCATTTATTTATTTAGTCAACATCTGTCTAGGCTATTCATTGAGAAGGACAAGGAGAAGGACATGAGAAAAAATGGCTCTCCTTCCTTTTCCATTAAAACACTGGGAAATCTGTTCAAAGTTCAAATCCTTAGTGGATTTCCACTACCTATAAAAGTGGTTAAACAATTATTTTACCGAGTTGCAGCTTTCGAACTCTTTAAAATAGTGCCATTCCTAGCCAGATGAAATGTTATATGGTTCCTCAAAATGCAAAATAGACTTAAACATTGCACTTTTTATTTTGAGGTAGGGAAGGGGCCCCAAATCGCATCATTCAGCTGTCCTCGATCGTCAGTTCCTAGCCAAGGTAGTAAAATGGCAACATGATTGTTGCAGCTATTTTATTAGAATAATGTTTTCAATAACTAATTGCTATATAGTTAAGAATATATAAAGGAAACTTTATTAAGGATGAGAGAAAAAAAAAAAACAGCGATTACTACTATTTAGTAAATATACCTGAAGACTGACACCATAAGAAATACACAACTATTTCAACTTACATAACCTGACAAGGAGGACAAAATCTCCTCATTTTAAATATTTGGCCATTTTGGATAACAGCGAATCTCTCTGCTGAGTGAGCAGGGAGGGTCCAAATCGTAGATGTAATACTAAACACAGAAGCTATCTGTTGAATGCCGAAGTATCAGTGTATTACAGGTTGTCACTTCATCCTCCAGAGGTAGCCATTATTCTCCCATTTTACCAAAGAAGTCACTGAGGCTGTAACTTGGCCTCTGTCATATACCCACAATCACAAAGTGAGGCAGAGAGCCAGGATTCAAAGCCAAGTCTGAAGCATACACACGGCCATGATCTGTCCTCTCACTCTGGATGGAAAGTAGAAATCTTTTTTTGTGTCATTTGCTTCCATCTCTCCCATAATCAGCATTTTGTCAGAGTTTAATCTCTCCTGACTGTTCTGGGTGAGATGAGCCCAGACAAGAGAGTAATTACGGCTCCTTCCCAGACGTCCACAGGAAGCACCAGCAGTGGGTGGCAGATACCAAGGCTACGACAGGTGGTGGGCACAGCTACCTGTGTGGGCAGGTGCAGCCGAAGACACAACTCCCTCTATGTTCTCCTCCTGGCACAAAGACTTTTGTTTTCACCTTTCATCTCCGAGGACAGGCATCATATTCAGAGCACACCTCTACCGAAGTGCTCAAGCAGCAAGCATATCCTTCCCTCGTCCCATACTTGCACATTCTATATAAAGTTATGCTCACATGGCACTGAAATAGACATTTTTATGTTCTACAAAAATACCACTGCAAAATGGCAAAAATGCCATAACTTGAAATAGAATATCTTCTAAGATTAACTTTGCCTGAAGAACAGATTTTCCCCACACATTCATTCTAAAATCTTTTGAGTCCTAGAAAAACTGCCACCAATCCCCCACTCCTTTGATCTCTGCTGTACCCTTACCCTGCCTGTCTTTTCTAGGAAAGATGCTGACCTCATGGATTCAAAGCAAAATACTTCCTAGCTACGTGAACGTGGGCTCTTCGCTTGTAGTCTCTCAATCTTGATTTCTTCTCTTTAAATACAAAAAAATGCATTTTTCATTATTTTCTTGTTATTTTGCTTCCCTCGTCTCCCCCTCTAGGATATACATTTCATGACAATAACAAAAATACAACAGAAACTTCGTGTACATACTATTATGTCATTTGATCTTACATACACACACACACACACACACACACACACACACACATACACTTTTTCATGTCAGAGACATTCACAAGTCAATAATGGAATTTTAAAAAACACTTTTCTATCTGGTCTACTTTTGCCACATTCCATACGTTCTGGTGTGCTGTGTTTCTGTTTTAATTCTTCACACATTATTGCTAATGTCCCTTGTGATTTTTTCTGAAGCATGTATTATTTAGGAATGTGTTTTTCATTTTCATATAATTGTGTATTTCACCATTTTTTTCTGTTATTGATTTCTACTTTCATCCCATTGTATTAAAGGACATAACACATGAAGCAAATACTAACAGAACTGATTGAAGAAATAGATAATTCTACAATAACTGTTGATCTTCAATACCTCACTTTCAATAAAGGATGGAACAACTAGACAGAAGATCACCAAGGAAACAGAATATCTGAACAACATTATAAACAAATTAGTCCTAACACACATGTATAAAATATTCCACCCGACAACAGCAGAATATACATATTTCTCAAAGTACACAGAACATTCTACAGGATAGACTATAAGTTAGGGTATAAAACAAGTCCAAAAAAATTTTAAATGATTGAAATCATATAAAGGAATAATCCTTCTTAAGCTGCAGGGTCATCAAAAGGGTGAAGTGCTTCTGCTGTTCCTTCAAGTCAATATTAATTGAACATTGACTGTATTTCAATACCTCTCTAGACACTGACAACAAATATTATTAAGATATCTCCACACCACAGAGACCTAAGATTCTAGGGGAAAGAGGAATGGAAACACAATAAACCACAATAAATCGTGGTAACTCTAAGAAAAATGTCACTGCTTTGGGAGCTTAGAGGAAGCACTGGCCAACAGCCAGGAAGGGCAGGCCATGGTGTCAGGGGTGGAGAAGGAGCCGACACAGCTTGACCGAGAAAGTAAGACTTGTGAAGAGTCTTGAAAAATCTCAAGAATTTTGTATTTTCTAAAAGGAAACAAAGGGCAGGGGTTGAAATCTCACATAATATTTGGGAATAGTGGTGAAGGAATCTGCAAAGCAGTTAGAAATAATCACAGAAGGTCTTCAGGGCACTCTCCAGACTCTAGCCTTGATTTATTCACTTAGGTTTTTAAGGACAGAAAAATCAGAAGGCATAGGGAGCCTACGTAGTGAGCTTGTTGGAAAGGCAAAACAGGCTTACACATTTAAAGCTCAGGTATAGTCGAGTGTTTTTAAGGTCTAGCAATCACCAGAAATACTGAGCAGCTTGGATCCCAGGACATATATATCCAAGGGTTCAGTTTGATTGAGCACAGTATAATTTTAAGTCATAGATAATTAAGCCATGTCCTCAGCCTATGGAAGTGGGTAACATTGAGCATTTCAAGGGGATTCTTTGCCATTTTCAGAGACCAAAGATACACTGGTGATGATTATCTGGTGAGTTGTCACATTTCAAAATTACTCATGGAAGTGCTCCTAATTACCTGTCTTAGTGTGCAGCAAATAACAGCCTTACTAAATTAGTAATGCTCAGCATGATTTACCGACTAGCCTTGACATCTAATTCCCTTCTAACACGTGGATGGAAGAGAAAAATGAGATTTTTCATCTTAAAACCAATGGCAGTCCACAACCTAAGCGCTTAGTTCACCAATGATGCACTCTTCTACCTCCCAAGTGATAAAGTGATAAAGCTGATTCCTCCCGTGACGGTCTCTTCCGAAGTATCTCTGGAAACAAGTGGCATAGCAATTTTCCCTATAATTCACAGGTGAGGCTTTAGCTGTAGAAAAGTTAGAAAAGGAGATTTACCCTTCATTCAATTAAGAATTGCAATTACTGTCTTTTTATTAGCTGACAAATTAGCATCCCAAATGCTCAGTCTTGAGACAGACAAGAAGTAAAACACAAAGTAAAAAAGAAAGTCCTTTTTAGTAGGAAGCAAAACCTAGGAGGCCTAGAGACAAAAGATTTCTAGTGTAGGTTAATGTTCTATACAAAATGGGAGAAAGTAGGAAAGAATGGACTTTCCCATCTAAGCAGAGGTGGCCTCATTGTCAGTGTTTCGTCTGGGACCTCAGCCCTAGATTTTGCTTTCCACATTTCACATTTCACATTTCCTCTAAAATAGGGACAATATTATCTAACTAACCACTTTTGTCAGAAGTAAATAATATTATGTGAAAGAGCTGCAAAGTTTCAAGTGCTTTAATATCAATATTCTGGTAATTGGGTAAAAAATTCAGCAATGTCAAATAAGACTATTTTCACAAATTCAATGTTTCTCATGAATGTTTTGAGTAAAAGCAGTTTTAGTACCATAAGACTGAACCCTGCAAAATATGGTATAAAATACAGCATATAGAATACAAGATATAGATGAATAGATAATAGATAAGATATAGTATAAAACAGATTATTCTAATGTATATATGGCTTTCTATTTGTCTCATTTCTCTTTCTCAATTTCTTCTACTATATACAGAGTTATATGTATATAATTTATGTATATATATATATATAGTTACATACATAGTTATATATATATAGTTACATACATAGTTACATATATAGTTATATATATAGTTACATATATAGTTGGCTAAATGTTCTCTAAGAACTTTTGACACATTAGCTTTCTTTAATTTTAATTTTACCATCATCCCTAAACCCACCTCTGTCCAAATACCAAAGTATGTATTTAAACATCAATCAGGAAAGGAAGGGAATCATAAGAAAAGTGAGAAAGAAGGGACTCTGGAAGAAATCACTAGAGAAAAAGAACTAGGATTAAAGTTATGAAAAAAGAATTGAAAAGGCAAAAGACACATTGTTCTTGGTCTCTCCTGCATCAAATATTCAATCAGGCTTTTTTTATAATTAAAAAAACTATACTTGCTTGTGGTTTGGGTAATTTTAGGACATTACTTAAAAATGAACTTGATAACAAACTGATGGTGGGAGGGCAGCAGGTGAAACAAGTGATGGGGATTAAGGAGTGCACCTGTTGTGATGAGTACCAGGTGTTGCATGGAATTGTTGAATCAATATATTCTACACCTGAAACTAATATTACACTGTATGTTAACTGTAATTTAAATAAAAATAGAAACAGAACAAAAAGCAAACAAGAACAAAAAGCAAAAAACAAATGAACTCAATGTTTACAGTAAAATTTTTTAAAAAATCAAAATTACGATGAGAATTTAGATTATACAGGTAGAGTATTTGAAAATATTATGTATTTACGTCCATTTTAAAAGTCCCCAATTTACATTTTGGAAACTTAAATATAGGGGCGGTCTCAAAAATGAGGTGTTACAATGAATAAAGCTAAGAACACAAAATTTTAAAAGTCCCTGGTAGATACCTTTTTGGAAGAATGGATCACTGATTATGAGTCTTCTCTCAGTGCTAATTGTGATATTCATCAGTGGGGCTACCCAGGAGACTCTACTAAGGGAGATGTAGCAACTCAAAGCACTGAGTTTTGCCAACCCTACAATTTAAATGGTGCGGAGTGTAACAGTGGTGTTATGACCAAGAAGACCCTAAATTAGCATCATCCCACTGACGATTCTGACAAACGTACTCCACCTCTCTGAGCATTCTTCTGCAATAGCCTGGATCATTTGAGCAGGTTATTTTGTGCACAGGCAGGTACCGTCTTTTTATCGTCAGAGTTAGCCCCTTTCTTTACTCTTTCAATAAAGATGTTGAACACATGACTGTTGCCAAGTTTTATAAGCCTAAAATCTCTTGTAACTTGAGGACAAGAAAAATAAAAGTTTGATTTTCCTCTGTCTCCTTCTCTAAGGCAAAATTACAGGGAATAGAAAAGACGTCTAGAGCAGCAATCTTCAGTAGAACAGAGCAACCTCTGGGGGTGTTCGGGATCTATCATGATTTGAGGGGAAAACTTAGGAATATTATTTACATATATGAATTGTATATTTGAATTTCAAGGTGTTATTTTCTATTTTGGAATATATTTCACAATGTATTATGTTAGTACAATAAAAAAACATTTATATGATTTTTGATTAAATATACAAATAGCCACGTTATATGAAAAGGTGTTTGGCATCACTAATTATCCGGGAAATGGAAATCAAAAGCACAATGAAATATCACCTTGCACCTGTTAGAATGGCTATTAAAAAAAAAAAAAAGACAAATGACAAGTATTGGCCAGTGTATAAAGAAAAGAGAAACCCTGTGCACTGTTGATAGGAATGTAAATTGGCGCAACCGCTATGGAAAACAGAATGAAGTTCCTCAAAAAATTAAAAATAGAAATACCATATGATACAGTAACCCACTACTATAGAGCACGGTGACTATAGTTAATAACTGTATTGTACACTTGAAATCTGCTAATAGAGTAGATCTTAAGCATTTTCACCACACACACACACACACACACACACACACACGCATACGCACACACACAAAAGGTGACTATGTGAGGTGATAAATGTATTAACTTGATTGTTATAATTATTTGACAATGTTTACATATATCAAACCATCACGTTGTATACTTTAAATGCATATATTTGTCAATTATACATCAATAAAGCTGTGGAAGAAGAAAATATTTGTAACATGCATGACAAAATGTTTAAATAATGTTTTATAATGAGCATTTATATATCAACAAGAAATTTATTATATAAATAAGTAATATAAACAGCTCAGTAGAAATTTAACAAAAGAAATAAACAATTTCTAGCAGAGAGAAATGAACCACTTTATTTACTAAAATCTGACTACCCTCATTAATTAAATATTGCAAATTTAAACAAAAATGCGATAGCCTGTCCAGGAGATATTGTTGAGAAATAGTCACCCTCACAATTTGGGGCAGGGATGTAAATCTGGCCATTGTTTACATTTGACATCCTACTGTAATACATAAATGTGTGTGTCCATTAGTCATAAATTCCATTTAGAGAAATTTATCCTAAAGAAATAAATAGGCTTGCAAAAGATGGCCATAAAATTGTAAAAATGGCAGACATTTTTAAAAATTTCATCATATATGTTATCTAGTTTAATCATCAAAAAACACTACAAATGATTTTTATCTATTATTATCCCAGTTTTACAACTGAGGCATCTCAGGATGACAGAAGTTAAATAACTTGATCCGTGTCACAATAGTTGTGACATTGCAATCAGTCTATCTCCTGAGCAGGTCTTTTCAACCAGGGAATGTTAGTGAATACAGTAGAAGGACACAGCCTCCATTCCACGCTTTTCTTTACTTTTTTTTTTTTTTAAGATTTTATTTATTTATTTGACAGAGAGAGACAGCCAGCGAGAAAGGGAACACAAGCAGGGGGAGTGGGAGAGGAAGAAGCAGGCTCCTAGCGGAGAAGCCTGATGTGGGAGCCTGATGTGGGAGCCTGATGTGGGACTCGATCCCGGAACGCTGGGATGACGCCCTGAGCCAAAGGCAGACGCTTAATGACTGTGCCACCCAGGCCCCCCTCCATTCTACCCTTTTCTAGACCTTCCTTTACTGTGCAACCAAGAAAGCTTAAACACTTGTCAATCGACTCACTTAAAGCCGGGGTTCCCGATGTGTCAGGGTCATTTATGCAGGTGCCATCCCATGGGATTTGGAAGGCCGGGTTCACATGGGGGCCATGTAATAGTTCCTTCCACTTTCTGCTGGCAGTGTGGGAGCACTGGGTTTTTTTGTGGCAGCAGCCCAGGGACCAATCACTAATTTCATGAGAGTCAAGTCCTAAGACATTCACTCTGCCAGTGCAAACCTTAACAGTGTGGCAAAATGCTGGGTCCATATACTCTGTGCCTAAGCATTCTGATACTTGAATCACAGCTCAGAAGTATTTTCCTGGGACTAACAGGTAAGATGGCAATAGCGCCTTCCTGATTTGAAAGCTTAAATGTTCTTTTCCTTGGGCCAAGAGCTTCATAATGTTTGGATTATAAATCAGAGGTTCTATGAATTTAAAGGACTGCTTCCTGATGTCCAGCCTTCCAGATGGTGGGAAAGACAGTCATTCTCCTGGTGGTCCTGTTTCATGGTATTGTTCTGGAAATTATTCCTGTAAGCCCAGTCTAGAACTGTCTTTCAGCTATGCTAATGATTTTGAAGATTTTATTTATTTCATTTCATTTCAGAGAGAAAGAGAGAGAGAGAGAGCACGAGATCAGGGGAGGGGCGGATGGAGAGGAAGAGGGAGAGAATCTCAAGCAAACTCTGCACCCAGTGTAGAGCCCTATGTGGGGCTGGATCCCAGGCCCCTGGGCTCATGACCTGAGGCTAAACCAAGAGTCGAAGGCTTAACTGACTGAGCCACCCAGACACCCCAGCCGTGCTAATGATTTTGATTAAAGCTCAGAGCTTTCTCTTTTCTGAAATTAAGCACTTGACTATATGATTATCTTAGAAATGTTCTGAGTTTGATTATACTATTTAATAATTGAAAGCAATTTAAATTAATATGATGGGGAATTGGACAATATAGGTTTATGAAACAACTATATGATGATGTAGAATCCAGTAATTAAAATTAAAATACACATTTACATTTATTGACGTGAAAACATAATTACAATATAGCATTGAGTGAAAAAGCAGGCTATAAAATAGGATGGTGTGTGTGTGTGTGTTTAGAAGAGGCAGGCTATGTAATAAAATATAAATAATCATCTTTAGTATTATTACTTTTGGTAAATCTCACTTTCTTTAGACCTTTTTTATATTGTGTGAAATTTTAATGAGTACCATTTCTTTAATAACAATAACAACAATAAAAGCTATTTTCATTTTGGGCAAGAAAAAGGAAAAGACGGCGTCATTATCTTAACTTGAGTATATAGAAAAGCATATTCTCACTACTCTGATTATTTCTACTCTTTTTAATATATAATTTTATATTAGTTTAATTGCAGAAACCGCATTTAATTCTTTTGAAAGAATATAAGTTTTAAAAGCTAGGATTAAAAATGAATACTCATTATATACTTATTTTAAAAACTACTTCTTAACGTGTGGTTTCTACTTCTCTACATATTCACTCCACATGGCAAACTTGCCAAGTTAATCCACATACATTGACTATAGAATGCCTTTTGACTTAATTGCATGTTCCTATGTTCTTGATAACAGATTCAGAGTTAGAAGTTTATGAAATATCAAAACCCACTCCTTCAATTCTTTCCATGTTCCTAATCACGTTTTTCTCCCCCCCCCTCCTTTACCTATGTGATAAGCTGGGTAAAATAAATGTTAAAGACAGAGAAAAGGAGAGGTTGCCTGTGTCCTGACACTTGAACATTTCAGCGTTTGGGTCACGTGGCTTGTTGAATGTGAGAATCAGTGCTTTGAGCAGAGGTATATGTTGTTTCTGGACACTACAGTTGCTAAGAGTATAAAAAGGTTATAGTGCTTACCTTGTGCAAAATCCCCATTCTGTGTGTACTGCCAAGACCATCAAAATCTGGATGTTCTTGCATAGGCTAATGGTAGGAATCAATGAGGAACTATAGACTCAACTTTAGCTTCATATGCACACACACATACACATATTTACATTTACATATATATTTATATATATGCACACTTTATACTGTCTATGGGTATTTCAGAAACGAACAAAAAAAGCAAAGTAAAGACAACCTTTGCCAACGTCTTACCGCTCCTCCAATTTTTGTTCTAATCTGGTCTACCTAGACTGTATTCATTACACCCAAGCCCCTCCCTACCTTTTCACTATGGTAAAATTTCCCAGTTAGTATTTTCAGTTCAGTCAGCTAGAAATGCAAAAAATCTGCTCCACGACATGGTCATAAATGTTTATAACTGCTTAAGGTCCTTCTTCTCCCAGAGGAATCTTTCTCAGGTTTTAAGCTACTAACTGTATCTCAGATGCTCTTCCTCTAAGCACTTGAAGCTTTTAAAAGCATCACACTGACAACCTTGTATTTTATTTTTCTGTAAATTTATTCATATCCACCACTGGCCTATAGATTTCTTGAGTTCAAGGAACACTTTTTATGAATCTTTATATTCCGCACTTTTTTACCAAGTGCCTGGCCAACAGTTCCTGAAGCTGCATCTGTATTTTAAAAGATTATTTAAACTCAAAAGAATGAATATCTAATAGGGAGCATCAGCTGTGTTCGGATAGTAGCTAATGGTGAAATGTTCGAAGAAATGGTGGTCCGCATAGAGTTTCTTTGGGTCACAGCCTTCTTAGACCACTTGGATCACATTTCCACGTAAAAATGAGTAAAGAGCTAGTGGCTTTGCTTAGAGCAAAAAGGGATCCTTTAGTACATGTCATTTGTATGTCCTTCAGGAAAATCACACAAACCATCAGAGAATGATGAACTTAGAGGATGTCCAGGAGTAGGTAAAATTGAGGCAGCTCTAATTTTTTCTCTCTTCCATTTTTCTCATTCCTTATACCTTGGTTATATTCTTTCATATTATCTCAAGTCATCTGAGAGTTTTCTCAAGGACTTTAACTCACCCCATTTAAGTTTTAGCGTGGTCGATGCCATGGCCTCCTATCTAATATTTATTTTTCTTTCTTTTTAATCAATATAAGGTCGACATGTCTAAGAAAAACATATATATACACATATGCATGCATATGCATACATATGTAGATACATACACATACATATGTGTATATGTGTGTATATGTATATTTCTCCTGAAAAGGGGGGAGTCTGGTGAGTATAAGCAAAAACAATTGAATAGAACTTCTAGAAATACAATTATTTTGCCTTTTCCCCTTCCTTTCTTATTTTTGACTTCAAATATAGTCTAGATAGCTAGAGTCCAGCAGTTATTTTGCATCATGAGATGACCTTGAATATGAAAAGTACACACAAAGGATTGCAGAACAGAAAGAAAAGGAAGTTCTGTCCCTGCTGAGCCATTGTGGAGTGCCAACTTATCTGGGAGTAATTAAAAATTAACAAATAAACAATAAAACCTACAATTTGTTTACACCCGCTTTTTATTGTTGTTGTTGCTTCCTTTCATATTGTGGTCCCAGTTGTAGTCAAACACAGATCTTAACTGACAGTTTCGGCTTCTCTCTACCTTTATGGGAAGCTGAACATAACCAGTCCCCATCATCTGGATTTTATAGCCAATATATATTTGCATTCTATTAAACTTTTCCTCTATTTTTCTCATTTTATTCTTATACTTCATTTATTTGATTTTTTCCCCTACCATTACCCAACTTCGTGATTCTTTTTAAATCATCTCTGCGTTTTCCAAACTCCTCCAATGCAACTGTAATTCTAATGGTAATATGGTAAATTAGTGTGCTTATTTCCCAGTGCCAGTCACTTAAATTTTGTCTATCAGTGAAATGATAATCTGTGTTATAGAAAAAGAATCATTTCCCTAACTTTCTCTTTTTTCCTTCCACATAAAACAGACTTTTTTATTTCTGGAGAGATGTTTCTGCCAAGGTTCCAGAATGTAGTACAAATATTAGTTGACAACCTTGGAAACCTCAATTAACCAATCCATACATCAATGCATAGAATTATGAAAGGATTTGCCCAGAATTTAAAATATAGCCTCAGGGTGCCTGGGTGGCTCAGTCAGTTAAGCAACCCACTCTTTATACTCTTGATTTTGTCTCAGGTCATGATCTCAGGGTTGGGAGATGAGCACCAAGATAGGCTCTGCACTTGGTACAGTCTGTTTGAGATTCTCTCTCTCCCTCTGCCCCTCCCGCCATGCTCTCTCCCTCTCTAATTAATATATACACACACACACACACACACACACACACACACACACATATTTATCTCCTCCTCCACATCTGGTGCTGTACTCATACACAGGCAACAGCAAGGTTCACAATTCCACATTCTGCCTCAACACTAAAACCTTTGTTTCCGCCAGTCACTTCCTCGCTAGTATTTAACTCATCACTTTGAAAACCACTTTGATAAGCAGATACCTTGAACACAGCGAGCTATAAAAAAAAGGCCTAAATTTCTGTTTCAGCCTTTAAAATTCCATTACAGAACAGTTACTAAAATGGAAAACATGCCAATTGCTTATAGAGGAATTTTCTTACGGAAATAGGAGAATCAAATTGTATTTTTCATTTAGATTACTCAGAAATACAAGTTTATCTGTGTTCCTCTTCTAGGAAAGGCAGTGAGAAAAGCAGTATTGTAGCTATCTGAGGATTCATTGCTTCTTAATCCTTTATTAAGTGCCCATTGTAAATCTTAGTAAGAGATTACGCATACGCCAAACCCATTTACATGGTGGTTCAGTAGATTTGAAGACGTTAAACTGAAATAAGGACATCTCTGGAAGCTATCTATAGATAGAAAAGAAATGTACGTTTTCTGTATATTCGCAGCAGAAGGTCATATGCCGACAAATTTTAAGGGGTCATCAAAGAGATGTGGCTAGTTTTTCTATTTAAAGCCACCTTGTTTCCAGTTATCCCAATCTAATGTTCGTTTGTTTGTTTTCCCAGTTTTTCAGTCACTCCTCTGTGTTTACCAACTAGAAATAAAAGAATCTCCACTATCCTCCCCCTTGTATGACCTATGAGCAAATAGGCCTGCTTGGCCCCTTGATGGGGAAACAAAGAGGAAGCTTACATGCTTTTTATCCAAATTCCTATAGCACTGTGGCAGAAGAACCTGGATTAGGATATATATAGCCTGAGATCGCTATCCCTCCAATCTGATTTAGACCTGAATGCCATTTTTCTCTTTTTTGAGTATCTAAATCAGTCATAGACACCAATGATCCTTTAGCAGTAACCACGGATGGGAAAGTTTGAGTCTGTTATTCACCTGCTGTTCTAATGTTGCCTTTATGGTTTATTCTGTGGATTTAGATACAGTATTATAAAATTGTGTCTATGGGAACTACTTATTCAGGGAAAGGAAAAAAAAAATTCTGCCATCTATCTGTAGCTAATATTGCCAATTCCAGCCACTGTCCCTAAGAGCTGTCATCCATTCTTTCACTCTTTCAGCATCTTTGAACATCTTTTATTTACCAAGCACCATATTCAAAGCTCTGGCAACACAAATGTGAAAAATGTGTTCCCTAAGGTCAACATCTTAGGAAGCTCCTTCCGGCTTAAAAATTCTATTACTGTAATTATTCTACTTCAGGTATTAAGTCACGGTGTCTTTCTTAGAAGAAACTCATTTCTTTCTTAAAACGGCAAAAGCTAGAAAGTTTCCAATTTACAGAAAAGTGACAAGAAGTATAAAATGAATACCCATGTGCTCTTTATTCAGATATACCCATTATCAATATTTTGACCTAATTTCCTTTTTTTCTCTCTATATTCACATATTTATTTTTCTGAAGCTTTTGAGATTGAGATGCATACACCATATCCCTTTATCCCTAAATACTTCAGTGTATATTTCCTTAGAATAACATATTCTCTTACATAAATACAACACAATTGTCATCTTAAAGTGATATACTTGTCTATCATCCATATTTCAATTTTTAAAAAATTTAACCACCAAGTCCTTTAGAGTACTTTTATTCTTCCAATATAGAATCCAGTCTGAGATCCTATATTCCATTTAATTGTCATGTCTTTTAATCTCCTTTAATCTGGAATACTCCATCAGCATATCTTTCATCTTTTATGACACAGTCTCAAACGTAGTATTGTTTTAATAAAATGTTCGGCATTTTGAGTTTCTCTGATGTTTCTTCATGGTTGAATTCAGGTTATGTATTGCCAACTGGGTTACCATATAGGTGAAATTCTGTCCTTCTTAGGGTATCACATCTGAAGGCAAAAATGCCTATCTGCCCTCCTCCTCTCAACTTTTAATAAGCTTTTATTTTGGAATAATTCTAAATCTACAGAAAGGTTTCAGAGTACAGAGGACTCCCACATGCTCTTTTCCCAGAGCTAAGATATTAACATTGGTACTTTGCTATTCAATAAAGTACAGACTTCATTTGGGTTTCAACAGGTTTTCCACTAATATCTTTTCTTTTCTAGCAGGAAGTCCAGGATAGCAAATCACATTTAGTTGAAATTTCACTTTAATCTGCGTTGATCTGTGTCAGTTTCTCAGTCTTTCCTTATTTTTTATAACTTATACAGTTTCGAGGAGTGCAAGTCAGATTTGTAGAATATCCCTCAATTTGGGCTTTTCTCACGGGATTTGCTTTTCAGTTTTTTTGTTAAGTTTAATCACCCGAAGTCCCCAATTTTCCACTGTATTATTACTTTTTTTTCCCTTGCTACTCATTAGGAGTCTATAGGAAAACATCACAGAACAATGCAAATATCCTTTCCTATCGAAACTCCTCTCCGACATTCAGCATCCATCGATGATTCTTAACTGGACCAATCTTTAAATGATGGTTGGAAAATGAACCATCTGAATCTACTATCCTCTCCAAATGTCCCAGTTTGAATTTGGCATTCTACTGTAAGCAAAGTCCTACCTCCTCCTCCATCTTTGTCTTTCTTTACCTAGTTATTATTGTTACAAACTCATGGAGTTACATTTTGTGAATGACTTGTGATTCATTACAGCCCTTAGTTATTTTGGTGCTCAAAGAGTTCAAGCAACCCTTTCATGCTGCTTCCAGGATCGTTATAACATCCCCTGTCAATTTTAGCAATACATCTTTTCTTTCCAGATGAAACAAAACATTTCAAGCTCATCTTTTCCCGTTCCTACCCAAGCCCTAAAATCAGTCATTCTCCAAGGAAAACTTTCTTAAATCTTTCCTGTTACCAGCAAAACAGGCTTCATAGTAGAAACTAAATGAGTGATGTCAAATACATTATTAATAGCAATACTTCTGTTGGATTTAGCTTGGCCTACTAAATATTAACTAGGAATTACATGCATATTTCAAGTTCAGATACCAGTCAGGACCTTCACTTATTTCCACTACATTGAGACAGCATAATATAAAATAAATATTTAGAACCTCAAGAATAGGTGACTATGCATATTCCTGCATCCTGTTAACACCAAACCCAGCTGACCATACACATACCTCAGATCAACTGTATTCTTCCTTTTACAACTATTTCCTTTTTTTAAAGATTTTATTTATTTATTTATTTATTTATTTATTTATTTATTTATTTAAGAAAGAGAGAAAGAGTATGTGACTACGCGGAGGGAGAGACAGAATCTCAAGCAGACTCCACACCGAGCATGGAGCCTGACACAGGGCTCAATCTCACAACCCTGAGATCATGACCAGAGACGAAATCAAGAATAGGATGTGTAACCAATTGAGTCACCCAAGTGCCCCTATTTTCTTTCTTTTTAACCTTTTTTGTATGCTCTCTGTGCCTCTCCCTGTCTTTCTCTGCCCCACTCCGACCCTGCCTCACACCTTTCCATTGTGTATGTCTAAGCCATTCTTAATTTCTTCACAGAGACCTTTGCTCCAACCTACCTTAACAGAAAACACTTTTCTTTCCAATAATAGATACCTCTGCTCATTCCTTAATACCTTTCTGCAAATAAAAGGCAAAGAAACTCAGTAATAACATGGCTCGCCATTTCCACCTCCTGACAATTATTCTTCCTT
This sequence comes from Ursus arctos, assembly GCF_023065955.2. Classification (NCBI taxonomy): domain Eukaryota; kingdom Metazoa; phylum Chordata; class Mammalia; order Carnivora; family Ursidae; genus Ursus; species Ursus arctos. The sequence goes on from NW_026622908.1 coordinate 25,926,074, forward strand.
CCACATATGTAAATCCTTCTCCTTAAAGATCACACCAGACTTGTTTTCTATATCACAGTGTCATTGTCTCCTATTATTTACTGTTGTATCCTCACAGTCATTGACTTCTAGCGATGCTAATTTTATTTTCCTTGTATTCCTAATTCTGTCACAATCTTACAAGGTTTAGTGTCCAGTAAGTTATTCTAACTACAGTATTCCTTGTATTGTCAACCACAGCTATCAACTCCACTTCAATTTACTAATCCCTTTTTTTTTTTTTTAAAGATTTCATCTATCTATTCAACAGAGATAGAGACAGCCAGCGAGAGAGGGAACACAAGCAGGGGGAGTGGGAGAGGAAGAAGCAGGCTCACAGCGGAGGAGCCTGATGTGGGGCTCGATCCCACAACGCCAGGATCACGCCCTGAGCCGAAGGCAGACGCCCAACCGCTGTGCCACCCAGGCGCCCCCAATTTACTAATTCTTAAAATGCAAACCTATGATTTCTCATATTTAAGTTGAAATGAACACTGATACATTGGTTTTTATGACTCATTATTTATCCTTCCAGATGTCTGTCTCACTTCCTCTCCTTTTTTCTTTCTACTTTTCTCTCTCTCCTCCACTCTTTAAAGTGTTCCTCATTGATTTAGATTCCCTTTTTACCCCTGTTCATCAGCATTACTTTGGTCTTACTTCTACATCTACCCAGCTTTGATTTTAATTTCTATCATTTCATTACCTTCTTACTAGCACTACAGTTGCTGAATGCCAGCACCTTTCCACCATGCCCACACTGAAAATTTAAACTCTGAAATTTAAATGCTGAAAATTTAAACTCAAACATCTTCATCACCCTTTCCAAAATAAAGATGCATAAAATGGCAAATCTATGTAGATAGACGCCATGAGTACAGTACTAATCTCGAATGGACTCAGTCCCACTTGGAAACCCTCTACTTGCTAGCAATCAGCTCCCAGTCCTGCCAACAGCTATTCTAAATTTTCCTAATTTTGTCCCCCCTTTTTTTTTGTAGCATATACCTTATCCTTGAAATTCAGAATGGAAACAGACATTATGAAGTATTAACATCATTAATTTCCCCCAACAATCTACAAATGTGCCTACGTCTTCACAGATCCTTAACACTTTGGCTCTGTATTATGGAAGGCCCTCAACCCCTTATTCAAATCCTTTTCTTCTTCCTGTGCTCTTGGCCACCCCCAGGAATGTTGCTTGATTTCTCTTCTGTATTTTCAGTGTCTTTCTCTTAGAAGACTATACTTTCAGCCTCTAAAACTATGAAAGGCTTTTTCATTCACCAAATATTTCCAATAAAGTTCTGTTCTTTTAACTGTTGTATTTCCAGTGCTTTATCCTTTCCTAAACAAGCTTTTATAATGTGTGTGTGTGTGCGCGCGTGCGTGTGTGTGTATTTTTTAATCTCCTTTCCGAGATCTTTAATTCACAGACTTGACCATGCTTTCTGGAGTCTTTTTTTTTTTTTTAAGATTTTATTATTTATTTATGTGACAGAGAGACAGCCAGTGAGAGAGGGAACACACAGCAGGGGAGTGGGAGAGGAAGAAGCAGGCTCATAGCGGAGGATCCTGATGTGGGGCTCGATCCCAGGACTCTGGGATCATGCCCTGAGCCGAAGGCAGACGCTTTAATGACTGCGCCACCCAGGCGCCCCTTTCTGGAGTCTATATCTACATCTACATGGCAACAGCTCTTCATATGGCCACCACTGACCACCTGATTGGAAAGGTATTGATCATTTTCCTTTTTATTTGAATCTTTAAACTCTGACATTTATTACTGTTGATGGCTCTTTGTCCCTCTGTTGCCTTAGTATCTACTGCCCTTCCTTTTCCTAAGTCTTCTCCACCTTTCTACCACTCTTTGTTTTTCCACTGAATTGTTACCTTAACCTCATAGAAAGTACTGTTCTCCATTATTCAATTAGCCTTTTATTTCTCTTCTTAATCTATATTTTCTCGTATATTTATCCAAACACTTTCATATAGTTTTAATTATCACACCATATTCTTAACCACAAAGTACTTATTTTTAGCCTTACTCCCTCATCCGATATCCAGAAATTTGTGCCTTCTGTCTAAAAGATGTATCAATTTATATACTCTGATAGTATATTAATCCACTTGCCTAAAACCAAATTATTTTTCTCCTTTCCCAGTTCCTCTATTTTTGCTCATTTATATACCATATTTTAGATATTAGAATCCTCATAGTGGCAAAATGGAATCTCTCTTCCTCTTCTCATTCCCCAGATTCAATACTAATCTCTCATCGACTCCTGAAAGCTCTATATATTTCTTAGGATAGGTCCTACTGCCTTAGTTCACAATCTTGCCTCTTTGTCAATCCTCAAACCTGTTATTTCTCACCAAAATTTTAATAGTGTCCCTACTCCTACTAAACACATTAATTCTATTATCACACATTTACACAGATACCCTGACCTACTGAAACCAATGTAGACTTGACCAGGTGTCATTACCTTGATTCAGGCTCTTTATTTATATCACAGAAGCAACAAACCGCCACAATCTTGCAATGGATGTCCTATGTATGCAGAAGACCAACTCTTGCTAGCCTAGTGCCTAGGTAAGCACTAACCAAGAAGCCAGGTATCTCCAGCTGATTACTAACCATAAGAGACTTTGCTTCCCTACACTGTGAGAGAGAGAGAGTTTGTAGGCCCCTACGCTTTTATCACTTTCTCTTATGCTAACATTTATTACTTAGCTCCTGCTGTATATTATGATTAACTTATTTATAAGTCTGCTGTTCTACAAGAATGTAAAATCTTTCAAAGCAGTGTACATTTCTTACGCAACTATGAATCCCCATTCCTAGCACATGTTGCCTATTCAATAAATGTTTAACAGTTTTGAATAATGTGATACAACCAGTCAAGACATGTAGTAAGGAAGACCATTTTTGACTAGAGGAGAACATAGAGATGCCTGGAGAAAACATGGGGCTACTGACATTAATATTTCCTCTTTAATTTCCTATCAGCACTTAGCACAATGTATTATTTAATCATAGATAGGTTTATCATTTCATTTCATTAAATTTGATGAAATACAACTGGACAATTTATGTTTAAATGGAAATAACGGAGGAACTTTCTGAATGCGAAGGCACCTAAATGATACTTTAGTGGTTACTCGACATCAGCCTAAGAGGAATTTCAGAATTGTCTCCCCACTTTTTTATTATCTAACTTCCTCTTCTCCTCATATATCCTTTTAATACCACTGATTCCTCCCTTTTATTTCATGTTGTTCTTCCCAGTAGTAGCTTATTTGATGAATTCCTCAAAGATTGTACCTCTGAACTATCGGCCTTCTAATTCTCGGATCAATCAAAATTATTCCTGTGTTTAACTCATTCAATGGTTCCTCATTAATGATTTGAAAATCCTAAATTCCTTCGTATGCATCATCCCCTCCATGTTTTCATTCTTTTGTGATTTTTCTAAACCCAGTTTCTTCAGCTCTCCTGCTCATATGTCACACTCCAGACAATTTTATTGTGATGCCGCACTTCCATGCCTTAGCACACGCTGTCACCCCTCTCTGAAATGCCCTCTTTTGTGTCATAAATGGAGCAGTTTGGTAGAGTGGGATAGGGATTGAGAAACAATGGCGGTAATGAGACATTTCTGAGTCAAACTCTCTTTTTAACAGATCAGCTGTGAGCTTCAGCAAATTTATTCCTTTCTTTGAGTCTCAGCTTCCTTATCAACAAAATTATGATAACGACAACTACTAAGTATTGTGAGGGTTAAAGATAATTTACGTAAGGCATGTGCCATCTAGAAGACACTCAACAACTGGTAGTTTCTAAATAGCTTCACGTTGCTCAAGTATTCCTTCTTTTTGAGGCTTGCCCATATTGACCTTCCCTTCTAGTACCTACTGCCATTTTTCCACTTATCTCCAATTAATTACTGCAATTTCTTATTACACTTTTATTTGTTCTTTCACATTGATGGAAGATACTTGCCCTATTCAATTATGTATTCCCTGAGTTTATCAGAAACTCTGTAAATATCTCAGTGAATATCTAATGAAATGAAGAAAACTTGTCTTACCAAAATATTCAATTCCAAATTACAAAGAAGCATAGTGAGATACAAAATAACAAAATGCATACCATTTGGAATGTACCAAAAATGTAAACATAATTTATCATGAATTAGTCAATATTTCATTGTTTAAGTGTGCTGTACATATTAAAACATCTGAGAAACTGTTAGGATTATAGTGTTGGTGATAGTAGTAGATAGACTCTCATTCGGGTCAATACACTCTCACATTCAAGAAAATGTTCTTCTGAATTAGGTGAAATTGCTAATGGAAAAGACATTATTTCAAGACCATTTTCTCAGCACAAAGCTGAAATCAGATGCTCAGTTCGATCAATTATGTTCTAATTGCTCATTGCCCTTTGAATGCATGAGCAATAATTTGTTTTCAATGAAAATTGCACAGGGTTAGTTAAATGGAAAGAAGGCCCAATATACAGAAGTACAAACAGTATATGCTATGACTTAACAATAAACATATTTGTTTAGCTATTTAGAAAATTCATTGTTTTCCATAGCTACTCAAATTTTCTAGAAGAAAGACATTTTTGACTCAAAAACTAAAAGTATAATTTAAATAGAAAAACAATCTTTTAGTATTTTGACAATAGCTTTTGTGGTGGGGACAAGGGTGTATTTGCTAAAAATTCTAGCAGGGGGCGCCTGGGTGGCTCAGTCGTTGAGTGTCTGCCTTCGGCTCAGGGCGTGATCCTGGCGTTATGGGATCGAGCCCCACATCAGGCACCTCCACTGGGAGCCTGCTTCTTCCTCTCCCACTCCCCCTGCTTGTGTTCCCTCTCTCTCTGGCTGTCTCTCTCTCTGTCAAATAAATAAATAAAATCTTTAAAAAAAAATAATAAATAAAAAATAAAAAAATAAATAAATAAAAATTCTAGCAGTATTCACATTTTTTTGTTCCTATTTGTTCATTTCACTTCCACTTACCAATAAAATCAAAACCCTTTATTTTATATCATGTTTTCTATTTGGCACTATGGCCATATATTTATGAATAAAACTTTTTTCCCCCTCCAAAATGGGAACAATATTGACTTTGGTCACATCTGTTTTAAAAAAATCAGGAAAAAATGAAAAAAAAATGTGATTTATATAATAGTTGATGAAAATGATTAATTTTACCACCAAGGAATAAGAATTGTTTATATGCCATTCTCAAACTTGCTTTGTCACTGATATATCATAAGCATCTTCATATGTCAGTATATCTAAGCCAAAACATGTGTTCTATTAAATAAGATTCAATGTTTACATGCTTTTTAATGGATCGACTACCACTTATTGATATCCATTTGTGTAATTTGGCCTTTCACTCTTTTTTTTTTATTCCAACATTGCACTAATATAAATAATCCTGTTGCTATAATGAAATTCTTTGTATACATCTCTGCACACCTGTCTAATTGCCTCCATACAGTAATTTGTAGAACCAGAGTTATTTAACCATCACTCTGCAGAACATTTGTATCTTTTGTATATGTTATACTATATAAGACAATGCCTGTGTATCTACAACCTTTTTAACAAAGAATATTCTCAATCCCTGAAAATTTTGATTATTCTGAGAAGTGAAAAATACCGTATTTTAATACTAATTATATGACCACCTTCTTTTATGTCTAGAGATCAGTTTGAATATCTTCTTCATGCATCTATCAACTTTGGCAATAGTATTTGACTCATTTTCTTGTTAAATTCTACAGCCTTTTCCTTTTTGTATTCTGTGTTTTGTGCTATCCAGGCTTAGAGAGATCTTTCCAAACCCATCATTATAATTGCAAAATTATTGTTATTTTTTCCTAGGCACTCTAATTCTTCATAATTCAAATGTATAAAGTACACTTTGTTAGAAAAATATGAATTTCATCTAGATTTTCAAATTTATTAGTATCTGTGGAATTCGGGGGGGGCTGTTTATATATTTCTGAATTACTTCTAGAAATCTAATTTTTTTTTTGAGAAATAAATAATTGATATTTGACCCAAGAGTCTGAATTGCTTTTCATTTCAGCATAACCTAGCCTAAACTGACAGGTATGGAAAGTGGTAGAGGAGATGAGGAGCGGCTGTAACAAAAACACCCAGAACAGATGGTACTAGCTTAAGGGGCAGATAGGAAGCGGTGAAAAAAGAGTTATTGGAGACTGAAAGGATGATAACCCATGTTATCTAATGGTGAAGTAGTAAAACTGTGATTTGGACTAACTTGAAAGACGTACTTATAAACATCAGCCCTAAGATAAGAGGATAGGAAAAAGAACTTTAATAGCATGTGGTGATGGCTGCTGCTTGTAACTGATAAGCTATCAAATGAATAAGCTGAACTCAAAAAAGAAAGGGTCACTTTGCAAGAAGAAATAGAAGAGAGAAGATTCACAAATAGATGGACTTTGTAGAGTTTGAAAAGGTAACTAACTTCAGAATTCTAAATGACAAGGGGCACCGGGTGGTTCAGTTGGTTAAGTGTCTGCCTTCTGCTCAGGTCATGATCCCAGGGATTCTGGGATTGAGTCCCACATCAGGCTCCCTGCTCAGTGAAGAAGTCTGCTTCTCCCTCTCTGTCTCTCTCCCCGCTCATGACCTCCCTCCCTCTCAAGTAAATAAATAAAATCTTAAAAAAAAATAATTCCAAATGACAAAAGCTGATAAAAACCCAACCTTGTAGGAAGAGTCCAGTCTACAATATGGGCTTTATACCCACTGTTAGAACTTCTGAATGGATTAACCCTTCAGCTAGGCAAAAGAGCTCAAGAAAAAAGTGATTAAATGTGGTTCTTCCACCAAAAGCCAAAGAACTACACTGAAAGAAAAAAGAAATGCAGGTAAAAATTTCTGTATTGAACACAAACACATGTAAGTCTAAAATGTCTGTCTATATAAGACCTGTTGGTATCTGTAGGTACCTGGAGATAACAGAACTCCTCTGAGAGATTTATACTGCTAAAAGTATTGCCAGCCTGGATTAAAAGATAGTGTGATTATTACGGTGCTCGCTTGGTCACCAAACATTCACGCCATGAGTGAGCCAAAGAAACGGTTTATTTCTCAGAGCTCGTCTTCTCCAAAGCCCACCATAGATGTGGCTTACAGAAACAGGAAAAAAGAAAAATTCTCTGAGTTCAGAGCCAAAGGCCACAAAGCATGAATGGGTGAACCTCTTCCAAAGAAGAAATTAAGCCCAGTACAGGATTATTCTCTACCCTAGGGTAAGCCACTTTGGAAACATTTGTCCAGGATTTAAAATTATGACACATCGATAACTGCTCTGTCATCCTTCATTCTTTTTTTTTTTTTTTAATAAATGGTAGGTTTTATCTCTTCCACAATATATTTGGGTTATGTGGGTTTCAACTAACTTGCCTTTTTAGCCCGCCAATTTCCATGATTGACATGTACATGTGCAAATACTACACATCATTCCCTATCACCGTGACTATGTGCACCATCTAGTGATCTGGAGCAAAGTAATTCTGATATTGGATAAAATTTTACTTTATCTTCCTTGGTGAGTGGGGGAGTGTATTTTGTGGAGAGCAGAGCAAGCAAAGTATTTGGTGATTAGAACAGTGAACTCTGGGGGCACCTGGGGGGCTCAGTCGTTAAGCGTCTGCCTTCGGCTCAGGGCGTGATCCCAGAGTCCTGGGATCGAGCCCCACATCAGGCTCCTCCGCTATGAGCCTGCTTCTTCCTCTCCCACTCCCCCTGTCTGTGTCCCTCTCTTGCTGGCTGTCTCTCTCTCTGTCAAATAAATAAATAAAATCTTTAAAAAAAAAAAAAAGAACAGTGAACTCTGGTAACCATCAGTGATGTTCGAGAAGTATTTCCAGCTTTCCTCCTTCCAGGTACTCTTGGCAGTGAAGTGGGGTCTCGTGACCTTGCCTAATGCCACACAAGCAGTAGTGTTATACAACACTCTGGGTTAAAGCCCGTAAAAACTAATATGCATGTTACCATATCTCTTCTCTTTGTTTCAGTGATTGACAGAGCACGTGTTCAGATAGAGTTTCTACAGCCTAGTTCCCTTTGTGACAATGATACTCAGATGTTCCTTAGCCCTTTCCACTGACTCAAATTAGACATATATCATGAACAAGCAAATGAACTCTTTCATTGCCTTAATCCACTGAGATCTGGGTGCTTGTTTATTGCTACAACATAACTTTCTATTCTGAATAGTACTGCCTCTAAGCATCTTTTTTTTCCTAATTACGTTAATGTCCTTTTAACCTGGTTGGTTACTTCTAATTATGGAGGTATGCTAAAATTGCACTCAAGTATTCACGTTATGTATATTAATATACATGCACAGAGCCTGGCACAAAAATAACATAAATTATATATAGATTTATTTAAATCCAAAAAGAAATTTTATTAAATACTTCAGCACAATTCTACCCCTATCTCTAAGAGTCTCGCTTTATACACGTTCCCTCTTCTGTGACTATGTTTTAGGGAATTTTATAGACTTATTCAGTGAGAGAGAGAAATGTTTTCTTGATTATTGTACTAAACATAAAGCAGTATGTATTAACTAGGTCTGGACACTTATATATTACAACATAAACTATTGTGTTGACCCAAATCATATGTTTTGGGAGCCTGAAGGGCAAGCCTATAGAACAGATTCAAATTTAGATATCTTTTCTTACATTGATATTTCTATCATTTCATGCCACAGTGATTCTTGCTATGACTCTTTTCTTTCTCGTTTTGTTCTAATTTCCTTTTTACTTTTACTACTTTCTTTTTAAAGTAACTTTCAAATTTACTATTGCTTTTAATTAAATTGCTACCAGTTTCCTTGTTTCAATTAATTCATCAGTATCTTAGGTTATCTGAGACGTTGGCCTCATGTTACCAAAACATTTAAACATACAGATGTTAGAAACAATACCAAATAATCCTTATTGAGGGTAGAAAAGACAATCACAACAAATTGGGTGAGTGTAACTGAAATAATATTACCACCAGTCTGGAGGAAGAAAAACTTGAAAAAGATGACCAATTATGCCTCATTTATTTATTTATTTAAGATTTTATTTATTTATTTGAGAGAGCATGCAAGAGCACAAGCAAGGGGAGGGGGAGAAGAAGAAGGAGAAGCAGGCTCCCCACTGAGCAGGGATCCCAATGCAGGGCACAGGTCTCGATCCCAGGACTCTGGGATCATGACTGGAGCCAAAGGCAGACGCTTAACTGACTGAACCGCCCAGGCGTCCCTGTATGGTTTTTGTTTTTGTTTTTGTTTTTTAAGTTAGAGATTCCTTACTCCCTCAGATGAACTGAACGCTGTTTTAAAATGTTAAATTATGGGCTATCTGGGTAGCTCAGGAAAATTGGGATCTAATAAGCCAAAAAATGAAGTGAGCGATTCTGGAAAGGTAAAGACCGCTACCTACTACAGAGACCAGAGAATGTAAGGAACCACCCTCAATTCAAAGACAATCACGGATTCTATCTAACAAAGCACTTTCCTCTTGGGGTACATTGATTAAAATTCCTTTACATTTCTTTTATGAAGTCCTTATAATGATTATTGCTCTTGCTATAGCCTTTAGCTATTTTTAATTGTTCTGTTCTGGCATACAGTTAGATAGATGTAGATGTAGATATAGATATAGATTTTTTTTAACCACAAACTTAAAAAAAATGCTTTCTACAAAATGTAATGGATTAAGCATGTTGCTATGGTGATGACTGAATATAAATATCATTTAAAACAATACCCATATAAATCATTGGTGGGTACTAATGGCTTCAAAAAAAAAAAAAAAAACCATGATGAATAGCTTGCTGTAAGTTGGTAATGAAACTGAGGAACTTGGATCGGGTTAAGATAAAAGGTAATAACTGTTCTCACTGGAAAGAGACATCTCAGGCTGCTTTATAAGTAAATGCACTTTTTTAATCTCTTGTGTCAAGAGAGTTGCAGGAAATCAGGATCAGTGGACCAAAGAGAGGACCTTGCTTCTTTCATGCTAATTAAGAAAACATTAAATAACATGCATAATGGCATCTTCCTCATGATCAATTTGTCATTGTATTCCAGAACAAAAACGTGGTTTAAAATATCAAAATATTGGATGGGGCGCCTGGGTGGCACAGAGGTTAAGCGTCTGCCTTCGGCTCAGGACATGATCCCAGCGTTATGGGATCGAGCCCCACATCAGGTTCCTCCGCTATGAGCCTGCTTCTTCCTCTCCCACTCCCCCTGCTTGTGTTCCCTCTCTCGTTGGCTGTCTCTATCTCTGTTGAATAAATAAATAAAATCTTTAAAAAAAATAAAAAAATAAAAAAAAATAAAATATCAAAATATTGGGAAAAGGAAAAAAGAAGAAAAAACAAAAACCATCAAAACATTGAAATCATTCTCATATTTTAGGAAAGCTGAGGCACACGCTAAAAATTCAAGGTCAGGGGCATCTCGGTGGCTCAGTAGGTTAAGTGTATGCCTTCCGCTCAGGTCATGATCCCAGGGTCCTGGGATCGAGTCCCACGTCAGGCTCCCTGCTAAGTGGGGAGCTAGCTTCTCCCTCTCCTTCTGCTGCTCCTGGTCTTTCTCTCAAACAAAAAAATAAAATCTTTTAAAATAAATAAATAAATAAATAAATAAATAAATAAATAATTCAAGGTCAGTTAAAAGGACATGTTCTACTAAAGTCAAGGGTAAACCTGGAGTTAGAACAATTACTGGCTTAACAGTTAAAGAAGAATTGATAAAGAATCAAACTAAACTTTAAAGTTGGCATTTTCTTTAACATTTTGTTCTCTGGGCTTAAAAAAAGGAGGATTTCTAACCAATATTTAATATTACACTTTATTTTTTGAAGAGAATTTCATCTCTCTTTTCCAAAGTTATCTATTAGCCATAGCCGCAAAAACTGGATGTGTGACCCTGGCACACTATTATCACCGGGGGCAGTATATTCTAATAATCAGTGAAGTACCGAGAAGATCATAAACAACATAGTGAAATCTCACCATACAGTGGACAGTAAATATCAGAGGAATCGTGATGCTACCTTTCACGTTCACTTTTTACAAATACAGATTTTTTTAATGAAGAGAGCTAATAAATGCACTTTGTATATAATATAGTACCAGGTGCTACAGCAGGAAATGCAAAATAAATAAATAAAAACCAGTATGCCTTGCCCTTTATGAGTTTTTAATCTGGTAGACAAGATAAATTTCACATGGAAAGGATTTGGAAGGCAACATCCCAGCTAGCAAAGAAGAGGCAGGAGAGAATGTGCCCTTACTGAATTCAGGAAGTCCTCAGTGGAAAAGCTGATTTTTTCCATTTTTCGTGTGTGTGTGTGTGTGTGTGTGTTTTGTTTTGTTTTAATGTTTATTTATTTTAGAGAGAGTGTGTGTGAGAGCATGAGCAGGAGGAGGGACAGAGGGAGAGAATCTCAAGCAGACTCCCCACTGAGCATGGAGCCCGACTTGGGGCTCAGTCTCACAGCCCTGCAATCATGACCTAAAACCAAGAGTCGGCCACTTAAACGACTGAGCCACCCAGGTGCCCCTGTGTTCTTTTGTTTTTAATGAAAACATAGGGTATGTATCATCTGAGAAGAGGAAAGGGAGATTTTGTTTTTGTAGTTGTTTTCACCATTAATCAGTCTCTCCCTCATTTTTCTTTCTTTACTATTTTAGCTTCCCCAAATGCAATCTTATAGCCTAATTTTCCTGTCCCTGCACAATGCAAAGGAAATAAGAAGGTTTTGTCTATTTCAGTGGTGGAAAATTTGTTTCAAGCTCAAGTACAGTGGTTTGGGAACAAAGACACACACGGTCTTTGCTATGTAATCTTGAGAAATGTACTTCCTTCATCATGGTTTGGTTTCCTGAATTTTAAACTTAAAAAACTTGTAAAAGATTCACTTGGGAGTTGTTTTTGTCCCATTTCCATTCATTCCTCTATTTATTCAATGACTATATATTGATCACCAGCTAAGCGTTGTGAGCAATGTTTCAGGTTGCAGGGATACAAAGTGAGCAAGAGTTTGAATGGCATGCTCACGTCATTCATATTCTTACGTGGGAACACATGCAATTAAAAAAATACATGATGTTTAGATTCGGCTATGCATTTGATTATTATTCGAGCAGCCTTATGTTTCATCTGCAAGCACTCAAATTTATTTCCCAAGCCCCTGACCCTTTCATCCAGGCAAAGTCACTGAACTTACCAGCGAGAAGTTTTTTTTTTTCTTTGCAGCTATTTCATTATTATTCTTTGCACACAGGGTTATGATCGCAACTCATTGTCTATTGGACAGACTTCATAATGCAGAGGGAACAATAAAATTATGACTTTGTGACAGATCTACTTTACTGCCAAGGTATGTTGTAGCTCTCCATTAATTTCATTGTTTCTCTTCTTTCTGTCTGTCATTTTGCAGGAAGCAAACAAAACTGATGCTTTCAATGACAAGCAGACACAATGAGAGGACACCAATCTAAAAACAAAAGCAAAACTGCTTCTCAAAGTTCCTTCAGGTCCTGGCAGTTCAGATTTCAAAAATGTCTAAGGACTTGCTTGCCACTCATTACCAAATGAAGAATATGGAATATTAATCATAATTTCTCTTTGTTTTTGGAATCTTCCAAAATCTGTCCCTGTGGTCATTTTTCTGATAACATGCAACCTAAGAACAGGCAGAATATGACCATAAACACACATCTCTGAATGAATAAATGAGAATACTGTGCGGGAAGGAAATCATGTATATAATTTTTTTTTGTCTCTGTTATCTGTATGGGATGTTTAAAAGCCATGGGATCAGGGGCGCCTGGGTGGCACAGCGGTTAAGCATCTGCCTTCGGCTCAGGGCATGATCCTGGCGTTATGGGATCAAGCCCCACATCAGGCTCCTCTGCTATGAGCCTGCTTCTTCCTCTCCCACTCCCCCTGCTTGTGTTCCCTCTCTCGCTGGCTGTCTCTGTCTCTGTCAAATAAATAAATAAAATCTTTAAAAAAAAAAAAAGCCATGGGATCAAATAATTACATTGTAATGGTTATTAAATAGCTCTAGCAAGACAAATTTTTGGCTCCTACACAGCATGCATTATATCTTATAATAAGCAAGCTGATATGCTCTCGGGATGTCCTAACCCAGAAGGGAAAAAAAAAAAAAAAAAACAACCTCAAACTAAGGAAAAATAATAATAATTAAAAGAATAAAAACAGGAAGGGGAAAAGAAGAAACACACTTGAAAAAGATGAAAGGAAAAACACATTTGAAAATCTATTCTCTGAAGTGTATAAAAGAGAAATAAAATCATGAAAACGGAGGAAGAGAATATGGGATGTTTGAAGACTATACCATCAAAATGGGAAGATTCATTGAACATATATACACAATGCTGAGTGAAACTCGTAGTATGAAATACTATGTGCCACTTAATATGCCAAGACCATCCAAATGCATACTTATTCAACTTACAACCCCTTGAAATATGAGTTACAACTGCATCTCAGAAAATTAGAGGTGACTTTTTCAAGTACCCATAGGGGGCAAAGGACGAAAACAAGATATGAGAGCATGCTGTGTCTCTAGAGTTTATTTTCTTCCTGCTATACCCTGCTGTCCTCCTGTGAAAGATTCCTCATGTCTAGGACAACCCAAGCCCATTTGATCTTGTTGCCATTTTTAGCTTCAATTACTGAGCTCCAACTTGGGCCAGACCCAGTGGCCTCCAGAGACACAGTGATGAATTTGACTGTACTGTCAGGAGCCCTCCCGGAGCTCATATCTAGCATTTTCACTTAGAGGTCCACCTCTAAAAATCTTTGGATAACTTCAAAGGGGCGGTAGCAGGGTGAGGGTAAGGGAATAACTCAAGCTGATGTAATCTATTATCTGAGCAGACTACTCAATGAGAAACAGACCAAGGCTTGGAGTTGTAGATAATCTAACTGAGATTATTTTCAGAGACTTCCTTATGCTGAACATACAACTGGTAATATATATATATATATATATAGTTTAAATGATAAAACTCATTTTAGTACTTTTAAATCCTTTCTAGAATAAAAATAAGTTATTTGGAGAGAAACAAATTTAAATTTAAAAAACCCACAATTTTTACAATAGGGAAAGCAAATGATGTTGACTGTTCATTTAAATATGCAACAATCTGGAGATCTGATTAAATATAGAAGAAATGCTTTAATACATTATTTAGATCAAGACTGCCTGTGTATGCATGTGCCTGTGTGTGTGTGTGTGTGTGTGTGTGTTTGTATAGCAGTAGAAAACAGTATTTGTGATCAGGGCTATGAAGAAGCATTGCATCTTCATTTAATTATTGCTTACTTAAAAAGAAATTTCATTTTCTTTGAATACAAACCCTTTAAATTCACCTCTCATTTTCTTAGCTCTGTTTTCATTTACTCTTTTATTTACAATATATTCCATTTAAGTATTTTCACATAGATGAAGTCATTTCAGAAAGAAAACGTAGCAGTGTATAAAGATGTCTTACAGATGAGAATGTGTCATTGCTGATGATACATGATACTTTATAAATAATAGTATATAGGGAAAAAATGTGTAAAGCACAAGACTTTGAGGCATAACAGGAGTTAAACTATTCACAGCATAATAGTATTTCCTGGTAATTATACTATCAACAATTAGGCTAAATGTTTGGCAGGAGCAATAAAATGAATTAAGTAAAATAAATGACATCATTCATTTTGGGTTGCATAATCCTGCCATATGGTTATATAGGCTTATTATGTAATCAAATATATCAGTGAATTGATTCATCATTCAGTTTCCCAGGGAATCTCAACTTTATTTATTTTGTTTTCTAATAAAGGAAAGCTTGATTTTATTTAAGTAGTGCTCTAGGCGTAAATACATTATGTTTTAGGTACTAGGGAATTAAGATATTCTATATATTTTTATCCTATTTGAACAAATTGAGTTTCTAACCCATATATGATGAGCTCAACTATAAGGCGAAGCTCTGATGGTGGTAGTTGAAGACTATAATCGGCAAAATTCTTAGTTTTATGGAAATCTTGGCCATGACTGATGGACCTACCGTTAGGTCTGCACTGAACTTACACACTAGTCAAATGAAGTTTCCACCTCATAGGGCTACCAAAGACTGCTAACGTTACATCAAGCTGTAAATGGTGGCCAAACAATGTGTTAAATAAAACAAATGTTATTGAAAACAGCAAGAGAACTTTGGGATACATTCCACCCTAAGTTTATAGCAAATGCCCGACACATTCATTTATTCTTCCAGAGCTGAGTGGTTAAACCTCGCTATAAAACTGATTGGCTAGTTACTGTTGTTAATGTCCCAGTGGCATAAAAAGTAACAACTCAAGTTGAATAAAAATAAAAACTGTTAATTTTAATCTGCCATCTCTGTGTTGTCTGAGAGGGAGATAGAGTTATAAAACATTTCGTGGACTGGTACGTTATACTTATTTGAAATTCCTGTATATTTTTTTCTCTTCTATCAGGGAAATGTATGATCTTCAAACTCAGGGAGGGTGCAGATCCTTCCCCCAATACTCCTCTCCCTTTGCTTCAGATCCTGAGGAGAAGGATGACAAGGTCTCATGGACCTTGGGTGCGTAAGATAATCTATTAATTCTTGCTTATAAATGCACTTAGCGATAAAGCATTGGAGAATTATTCAAATCTCCTAGCCTTAGAGAAAATATACATCAATGGATTATCACAGATCCTCAAACTTAACATACACTGGTTTGCCTTTCTCTCTTTCAACTAGACATGAAACCCCTTGAATACAGAATATTTCTTTAATTTTGGTGTAATCGCATTTAGTGAATTATTTCAAAACCTATTACTAGAATATAAGCTCTGTGAAAGAAGGATTTTTTTTTCTGTTTTGTTTACTTTTATTCCCAATACCTAGACCCAAGATGTGATTAGGTATTTAATAAACATATTGTGATTCAAGGAATAATAAAAATTGATACTATATATTGAATACTTAGTGCTTGCCAAAAGTAGTTTAAATATTTTATATAATAGTGTATTATTTGATCCTCACAGCCATCCAATGAGGTAGTATGATTCTTAATTCCATATGAAGAAATGAATGCTTGGAAAAGATAAATAACTTGTCTAAAATCACATGTCTGAAAATTCCAAAGCCAGATTTTAACCCTAAGTCTATTTGACTGTGAACCCTGTGATCTTAAGCAGTATGATACGTCTTGAATACTCTATGTGCTTAATAAAATTTACTCCTCCCAATATACACCAACACTCAGCACTGTGTGTAACAGATGCACAATGTTTGTTTATGAAATTGCCTTTATTTTATATATTTGTATTTTTCTAAAAGGACCTGAGATTTGGTAAATTGTGTATTTTTCTAAAAGGATTTGAGATTTGGTAAATTGTCCTAGAAGAGTGCTTTTCAATAAAGTAAAATATAAAATATATACTTAAGATATCACCTCTCATCTGAGAACTACAGACTAAAATTACGTCGCAGTACTAAGTTTTACCCATCATCTGCTCTTCTCATAATTTGCGGGAACTATTAAAAAAGAGGAAAAGTTAAGTTGTACCTCCAGCATTTAGACAAAACGAAATCACTAAATAAACTTGTCGAGGCAAATAGTAAGCCACTCACTTCCACACACTGGAAGCTTTTTAGAAAACACTAGCCTTAATCCACAAGACATTAGACAGGAAAGTATTATTACCCCAAATTTCTACTTGAGAAACTTTAGAAAAGCTAGCTAAATAAGATCACTCAGCTGGTTAGTGGATCACTCCCTCCATTTCCCTTGCAACTGAATCTAAAGCCCATTCTTTCTCTGCTCTACCACCCTACCTGCATAGGCAACAACAATCACTCAGCATGGCTAGCCGCCAAGAGCGGCTACACTGGAGTCCCCTCTCTTTGCAAACTTTCTAAATTACACCTGCTTCTGAAATAGTTACGACAGAAATTGGCTTCTCCATGGTGCAGTTGAAGATTCCAAAGTACTCCCAACTTGTGTCAAAGGTAGAGAAGAAGGTGTGGAGTATTAATCATTTCTAACAACGCTACAATGAAGTGACTAAGTGTTGGCTACCCCAAACAATTTCATTTCCACAGCCACACTCTTTGGCAGCCATCTTCCAAACACACAACTTCATGTCACAGCCGTTTCTCAGTTCAAACTATTTACTTTTGCCCTAGGCTTACATGGGATCTTTCTGCTGGTTTGTTCTTCACTTACCTTTGCTTTCCCTGAAGGAGATGAGGAAAGATTATTCCAGAGGCTAGACTCACGCTAAACTGGGCAAAATAGTTCCACTTAGGCACATGGTGGAGAAATGATTCATAAGCTATTTTGTTAAACAAAAAGATGGTATCACATTTATATCCTAATTTGGTAGTCCTTATTAAAAAGCATTTGGAATTTTCTCTTACGTAGGCAGCATACTTGCTAATTCACTATCGCAAATCTCTTCAACTCAAATATATATGGTAGGTGATGAGGGACAATAAATGCACATATAAAGGAGGTGATATTAATCATTCCTACACAAGAAAGTTTTTAAAAATCTTTCTTATCTGACTCGCCTTATTCCCAATTCTCCTTGGCCCCAAGGGGGAGAAAATGGGTCAGTGGACAAAGCACATGTTTGAAACTGACCCAAAGTGTCACTTTTTTGTTTTGTTTTGTTGTTTGTTTGCTTTGTTTGTATTGCAGAGGTCACTTGGGAGAATTTATGCCTTCTGATGACTGAAAGTGACATTTAAAATATTATCAAGTTCTCTCTGCCATACCAGTTGTTTTATCAATGAATATGTGCAGTTGCAAAATAAAGTACGGAGTCTTGAAAAGGACACAGAGACACACACAACACAAACACAAACGTCTCTTGGTGGTCTGGCCCCTGCTCCATATCCTGCCAAAGTATTCACCACTTACTTCAACCATCCAAGCCAGTCCCTTGGGAAAGGAGCAAGATTTGTACGGTCCTAAGCTTCTGCATCAGCTCCTTCTCCTATCCGCTCCTTTCACTGGCTAACTCTATTTCCTGTGAAGACTCTACCAGAAGATAATCCCAGCCAGAAAAATCTTCCTTAATGCCCTTAAGGAAGTTAAAGCACAGGACATACCACATTTCTGTTTCTCTAGCATCCCGATATGGCCCTATCTTCTGATAATGTGTTTTTTTTTTCCTATTTATATGTTTATCTTCTTTACCAGATTCTAATTAACTTGAAAGTAAAAGCTATTTATTGGTTTTGTGTACATTCATAGTCTAAGATAGAATCAGAAAGATTGCATGCCCCAAACTGTGTCTGAATAAATAAAAGATGAAATACACTTTTGCCATTTCTTTATGTGGGAAAGCAGTTTGGGCAGAAAATGCTTATGCTTACCAATTTCCATTTTTCTCTTCTTTTTCCTGTAATAATGCCCTTCTATAATTAGGTGGGCCTGTTAAGACTAAATTCAAGCAACAGAACTTCCAGGCTAGCGTCTACAACCTCCAGTATGATTCTTCCTGTCTTTGCTCTGCCGTCAGCTGGGGGCAAATGATCAAGAGTTAGAAGCTAGCAAACCTACAAAACAGAGGGATCCTGGTTCCCTGAATGAGTCAGTGGCGGGAATCCAGACCCTTAAGTGACTTAATGAAAGGAACCTGGCTTCCTCCCGAGTCAGCGTAGTAGAGCCCTGTGCTGATTGATTTGGGACATAATGTGAGAAAAAAAAAAATGTCCCTTGTGCGAAGGTATTGAAACTTGAGGGCTGTTTGTTTCAGAAATTAGACCTACAAAATTAATCAAAAGACTTTAGGAACACTGCAACAAGATAGGCAAGTGAATTTTATAATAGGGAAAAATAAAATTTCTTGCACTGCAACTTTATCTACATTACTTTTCTTGATCATTTATTCTAACTCTAAATTTTTCATTTCAGACCCATTTATTATATCAGTGACCTGTATGTGAAGGGTTTGGCATATTGAAAGGAATCAGGAAAGCTGTTCAGCAGCATAGATCCAATATTCTATTCTAATAGTCTTTGACCTAACATCTACTTTCAAGTGGGCCAGGGAGACAGAAAGGTGGCTTGTAGATGAGTTTTTAATGACAGTGTCAGATTTTTTCCACCCCGGGGTAGAGGACTCATTAGATCAAAGGAAGAAGACCAAATGTGATGTTCTTGCTTCATACCTATAAAATATCCATTTGAAGTACTGCACAAGAATCTCATTGTTTGTCAGTAAATTATTATTCCCCTAGTTTTCTGTTTACATGTTCTTTATGTGGCTTTCTTCTGGGGTGCAGGGAGCAGGGCTATAGACGAATTTGCTTGCTAAACTCTCAGCCAACTAACTGTGTTAGTTCCTTGAAGATGCCTTTTTTTCTTTCTTAAAGGCACTCATGTTCACTTAGGCTTTTGTGTGTTTATTTTTAAAATTTGAGTTTAGTTCCTTCATTTCCAAAAAGGACCTGGTCAATTGTTAATACCTTAACCCCCACTGTGTGGTTCTCATCCTCATTCTGGAAGAATAGGACACACCCCTCTCTAAGAGGACCTCTCCCCTGCAGTCCCTTACCCACTCACCTTATCTTTCTCACAGTGGATGAGAATCACTTGGGGAGATGCTACTATAAGGATTTTATTGCTGAGACAAACACCATAACAGTAATAAACACAGAGAATTACTGCATTAGCCAGTAACAGCCCAACATCATACATGAGTAGGAAGGGATTTCTGTGGGTCACCCCATCATCCCAGGGTCCTACAAATGCCATCATCGAGCCTTGACTTAATCAACGTACACATAGCATTGCCCTATTTCAGACTAGAATACCAGCTCTTTTAGACATAGATTTTAAGAAGTTACTTGGTGCAAGCAATATGTACCCAAAGTAGACAGTAAAATCAGTCTTAAGGGGCGCCTGGGTGGCTCCGCTAAGTGTCTGTCTTTGGTTCAAGTCATGATCCTGGAGTCCTGGGATCAAGTCTTGCATCACGCTTCCTGCTCAGCAGGGGTCTGCTTTTCCCTCTGCCCCACACCCCATTTGTGCACTCTCTCTCTCTCTCAAATGAATAAATAAAATCTTTTAAAAAATCAGTCTTACAAGTTCATATTGCTAAAAGCAAAACTAGATGCCATAGGAAACAGCAAAAAGGTATTCAGATAGAGATTAGATATAGATCAGAGAGAGATTAGATAGATATTAGGTAAGGATGGGGGGAGAATCTCTGTGTTTAAATGAAATACAGTGAGTTACACAATTAAAAGTTGCTTACTGTAAGCTCTTAGAATTGACTTTGACCTTGTTTTTTCACCCAACAGTTCTAATCTATCCGTAATCCTGAGAGCCCCACCTTTAGCATATTTTTAGAATACAGTTACTTACCACCTCTCCCAGTTGTGCCCTAGTCTAAGCCACTACCTCTCCTCTATTATCACCACAGTCCCTAACTTGCTTTCTGCTTCTACCCTGGACCCCTATACTCTATTTCAACATAGCATCGGGTGTGCTCTTGTTAAAATGTAAGGTAAATCAGCCAATTTCTCTGTGCAAAACTCTCCATGACTCCCTGTATTAGTCTCCTACTGCTTATGTAACAAATCACCACAATTGGATCAAAACAATACAAATTTATTATATTACAATTCTGAAGGTCTGAAATGAAGCTCACTGGGGCTATACTTAAACTGTCAGCTCCACAGGAGAATCATTTTCCTTGCCTTTTTCAGTTTATAAAGGCCCCCTATATTCCTTGGCTTATGCTCCCTTCTACCATCTTCAAAACACATACTCTAACACCTGCTTCCTTAGTCAAACCTGCTTTTACTGACTTTGACACTCTCACCCCTTATAATAACCCTTGTGATTATATTAGGCCCACCCCAATAATCTAGGATAATCTTCCCATTTCAAGATCTGTAATAACATCTGCAAATTTTCTTTTGTCATATAAGGCAACACATTCACAGGCTCCAGGGATTAGGCTGTGGATAACATTGGGGGCCACTATTCTGTTTATGATCCCTATCTCAGTCAGATTTAAAAAATAAAATAAAATTCTTACTGTCTTTCAATGGATTAAAGTCTACAATAGTCCTGGCTAACATATGACTTGAAATATGGCATAGTTGATGTTGCAAAATGAGAAAGGATAAACTATTCAAGAAATGGTGCCGGACAAAATATGTAATTAGCCCCTATCTCATGTCATACAGAAATATTAATTTCAGATGGTATGAAGATTCATTTTGTAGACTCAGGAGAGGGAAGATTTTTTTTTTAAGACACAGTGAGTAATACCTGAATATGAAAGAAAGATAAATACAACCATATTAAGTTAAGAAGTTGTTTCTTAAAAAGCACATAAAAGATAACGAAGACAAACCACAGGTTAGGAAAATATACTTGCAACATATAGAACTGATAAAAAAGATGTTAATCTAGAACAGCCAGAAGTATCCCTGTCAATCAATAGAAAAATGGGCAGATGACATGAACAGGCATCTCAGAGAAAAATGAAAACAACTAATAGAAATGTGAAAAGATGTGAGATTTCAGTGGTAATTAAGGACGTTCAAATTTAAATTATAAAATTTCATCTCCTCAAAACAAAAATTAAGAATTCTGACAATATCAGGTATTTAAGAAAACATGGAGCATTGGAAAAGTTTACATGCTGTTAGTGAAAGTGCAACCTAGTAGAATCTCTTTGAAAAAAGAAAAATAGCAGTCTTTTGTCAAGTTGATTGTGCATGTGCTGAGCAATCAGAAATTTTACTCTAAGGCATACAATAAAGAAAGTCTTACACATGTATCCAAACAGAAATATGAAAGAATATTTGTATTAGCACTGTATTAGCACTAAATTGGCATACAATCCAGATGTTGGAAAGAAAGATAAATTAAATATGCAGTATTTACAGAATAAAATGTCATTCAGCAATTAAACTAAAGTTGCTGTCACCAATATGGATAAATGTGACAAAAATAATTTCATTGAAAAAAATTGTTCAACTCGATGGTCGACTAATCTTCAACAAAGCAGGAGAGAATATCGAATGGAAAACAAGACAGTCTCTTCAACAAAAGGTGTGGGGGAGATTGGACAACCACATGCAGAAGAATGAAACTGGACCATTGTCTTACATCATACATGAAAATAAACTCAAAATGGATGAAAGACCTAAATGTGAGACCAGAATCCATCAAAATCCTAGAGGAGAACAGAGGCAGCAATCTCTTTAACCGCAGCTGCAGCAAGTGCTTGCTAGACACGTCTCCAAACCCAAGGGAAACAAAAGCAAAAATGAACTGTTGGGATTGCATCAAGATAAAAAGTTTTTGCACAGCAAAGGAAACAGTCGACAAAACCAAAAGACAATGGACAGAATGGGAGAAGATATTTGCAAATGAAACATCATGTAAAGGACTAGTATCCAAAATCTATAAAGAACTTACCAAACTCAACACCCAAAGAACAAATAATCCAATCAAGAAATAGGCAGAAGACATGAACAGACATTTCTCCAAAGAAGACCTATAAATGGCCAACAGACACATGAAAAAATGCTCAACATCACCCAGCATCAGGGAAATACAAATCAAACCCACAATTAGATACCACTTCACACCAGTCAGGATGGCTAACATTAAAAAGTCGGGAAATGAAAAATGTTGGCCAGGGTGCTAAGAAAGGCAAACCCTCTTACACTGTTGGTAGGAATGCAAGCTGGTACAGCCACTCTGGAAAACAGTATGGAGGTTCCACAAGAAGTTAAAAATAGAGCTACCCTATAACCTAACAATTGCACTGCTATGTATTAACCCCAAAGATTCGAATGTATTGATCCAAAAGGGCACCTGCACCCCGATGTTTATAGCAGCAATGTCCATAATAGCCAAGCTATGGAAAGAGCCCAGATGTCCACTGACAGATGAATGGATAAAAAAGATGTGGTATATATACATACTATAGAATATTACTCAGCCATCAAAAACAATGAAATCTTACCATTTACAACCATGTGGATGAAACTAGAGGATATTATGCTAAGCGAAATAAGTCAACCAGAGAAAGACAATTAAATGATTTCACTCATATGTGGAATTTAAGAAACAGAGCAGAGGATCATAGGGAAGGGAGGGAAAAATAAGATGAAATCAAAGAGGGAGACAAACCATAAGAGACTCTTAACTACAGGAAACAAACTGAGGGTTGTTGGAGGCAAGGCAAGTGGGAGGATGGGGTATGTGGGTGATGGGCATTAAGGAGGGCATGTGATGTAATGAGCACCGGGTGTTATATACAACCAATGAATCACTGAACTCTACCTCTGAATCTAATAATACACTATATGTTAATTAATTGAATTGAAATAAAATTTTAAAAAAATTATATACTAATTTATTGTGCCCAAACAAAATAAATTACGCAAGGTATATTTGTATGAATATGTGTGTGTACTTATAAACGCAAACACATATTTGATGAAACAATGGAATTATAAGTATAAAATCGCAGGGGCGTCTGGGTGGCTCAGTTGGTTAAGCGTCTGCCTTTGGCTTGGGTCATGATCTCGGGGTCCTGGGATGGAGCCCATGTCAGGTTCCCTGTTCAACAGGTGAGTCTGCTTCTCTCTCTCCCTCTGCACGTGCTTTCTCTCTCGCTCACTCTCTCTCAAATTAATAAATAAAATCTTTTAAAAAATTGCAAATAGTATTTCCCTTTGGGAATAACCAGAGAGGTGATGTAAGGGAAGAGCCCACTGGTAAACTCAACAGTAAGGGGATATCTTAGTTCTTAAGTGAAGTGTTTGATGAGCAGATGTTCAATATATGCATAGAGTTATACACATAGAATAGTGTGTAACAAACAAGTTAAATAGTTAAGTGTATCCAAGGTCACTTCTTTTCCTGTAGTCATGAGAACAGATTGAAGGGGACAAGATGATGGTGAAGTCTAGGGTGAAAATGGTGAGCCCTGGTGGTAAAGTTAAAAGGGATAAATGGATTTCAAAAATATTTTGGAGACGACACTCTTTAGGTGTGGAATGAATGCAGATGTTGAAGGCAAGAATATATTAATATGGTCTCCAGATTTTTTTTCCTTGAGCAGCTGTTTTAAATGAATGAATCAATTTAACTGAGATTTAGCATCAGCTCAAATGTTTCCTCCAAAAAGACATATTTTCTATCCCTATCTAAAGGGGCTGTGCCCACCCCTACAGTCACTCCTAATTTACCTCATCCTGTTTTACTTTCTGTACAACACTTATCACTGTTTGAAATCATCTTATTTACTTAGTTGTAAACATGTTTATTGACTTTCACTTCCTGCTTGAATGTAAGTTTCCTGACCAGAGGGGCCTTGTTTGTCTTGTTAAACACTCTCTTACAAGCACCTGACAGAGGAAAGGGTATACAGGAGGGGCTCATACATACTTACATGAACTCAAGAAGGAAAACAAAATGGCTAGCAAGGAAGAAAAAAAGACAAAAGGTAGGATAAAAAGAAGGAAGGAGGGAAGGAATAAAGGGAGGATGTGACAGAGAAGATTCAAGAATTTTCTATTTAATGTGAAGACACGAGAGGATACTCTAGGCACAGAGTAACTTCATTATTTCTTCTTAAAAGATTTAAACACTATCTCATGGTGTGTAGGTCTGTGCATGTATGCATGTGTGCGCATGTGTGAAAGTGAACGTGTGACCAAATGACAAATAACCTTTTCATAACTTCTTTGTATTTGCATTGTCCTGCTCTGACCAATCTTTAAATTCACATCTGTACGTCAAATACGGATCTACACGGGAATCATGATACAAGTTGGCTGTAACGGCTAAAGCAACACAATCACAGTGAAATAAGAGGAGGATCAGGTCATCTGATCAGATTCACACAAATCAGAGATCTTACCTCGGTGTTACTGATAATTACTAATTAGCAGGATACCAGTAATCATGAGGCAAAGGCAGAACCGCCAGAGTTCCGAGACCATTAAAGTAGCAGCAAGGTACGTTCTGGCTCAGATGAACATGTGATCACACCTTTCTCTAGAGGAGCCAGTTTGGTCATGGATCTGCCATGGTTAGACATACTCAGGTAGCTTACACCGTTTTTGCATCAAGACATGCCCCATAAATTCATAGATTCCAGTTGTGTTTACAATGAATGGGCCTATACAGAGCAGGTACCTGCTGTTAAAATAATTCCATAGATAAGGACTCTCCTGTTATCAGGAGATCTGTCATATGCGTGCATACTAATGACACATTCGGTCTTTCCTTGAGTAAAAGGCCCATGGATTGCTGTTTCTTAGCCATTTCCTTTGACTTTGGTCAGTTTCTACTTGCCATGTATTTGTCAGATATCTTTTCATCCTTCAACAATATTTTATGCAAAAGACAAAAGTCCCCTAGCACCCTAGCAATGACCAATATTTGAACCACTCAATTTGGATTAGGGATCCCTTTTCATGAAATATATTAAGTATAATGATATTCTTTCATTTTTTAAAAATTATTCTCTTAGGAGGTCAGGTTTTCTTTTTTCCTCCTCCATTATTCATGTGTGACTCTTTTTACACTTGAATCTTTTTATATATGTTGATGGAGACATTTTTTCTGCATAATTGTTCTAAGGCCAAACTTATTTTCTACTTTGTCCACTTGTTTTCCACAGGTATTATATGAATTGTGGAACCGGGATAAGACTCTCACAATAGTTTCTAACCTGAAGATACAAATGCACGAGCCCTTGGTTGCACTACGTAATTGCGGTACGGAGTTTAAAATAATGTCTGTATTTACCACATATCCACTAAAACGACAGTAAAACTCTTTCTTCCCAACAAGAAAGGTTTTTCCCATGTACCACAAATCTAGTGACTGGGTCATGATTGGAGAACCTTTTGCATATGAAATTCTGTATTTGTTAATATGTATTTTATAGATGCCAACCACAAGCTTCCAGATCTTATGTAGTACCACCTCTTTGTCCCCCAAATCAATGACAAAATGTTCTTTTATTTATTTTTTCTTCTCCGTTTGTCCTATGAAATCCCAAGAAGTTGCACCCCGGGGAAAACAATTTCCCTTTTTATCTGTAGCACCAGGTCCTTAGAGAACAATGACAAAGCCAACTGCCCCATGTTCCTGCCATAACTTAGGCTTCACATTGTGCTCCTTTCCATGCACCCCTTAGCCTGGCTCTTCAGCACTCCAGGAGCCTGCTGAACTCTGGAGACATCAGATCCCATAGTGATGAGAAAAGACTGGACGAGATTACGAGCTTCCTCCTCAGCTTGCTGATGTGTATGATTTCATTCAAGTCATTATTAGAGTAGCTCTTTCACGTGCAGCCTCCAGACTGCCAAATGAATGACAGCCGAAGTCAACTATGTGCCAGTTGAGCAATCACATTTTTCCTCCAAATAATCCAGATAAAGTTTTTATGTATAGTTTGGAAGTCGGGGGAATCTCAATTTCTTTTGTCCAGAGAAAAACAGATCTGAAAGTCTGTTTCTGGCTTATCTGCAGGTTCTGTGAGAGATTTCAACTTATTTTTTACAGTGATCAGGTATATCTTTTGGTTGTTCTAGCTTACGTAAATCTCAGAAACTTCATTAACCAGCTAGCTCTAAAATTTTAGTAGGATGTATCGACTACTCTCATTAACTGTATTGGTAACTTTAGTCCTTAACTCCCTCTAAGGAAGCAATGACCATGATGCCATCAATGGACAAGACCAACTTGCACTTAATGGGTAGCCAGTCCAAGTCCCACTTCACTACATAAGGCAATTTCCTTGAGAAATAAAATAGTGCGGTGGCGAATAGTAGACATACACTATGTTCTATTCCAAAGGAATGTAAATTGTGCTCTGCTGGACTCCAAAATTCAAATGGGAAAGAAGGTGCTACTTAGCCTACTAGTCCTCCTTGGTCTGTTGTACTCTCTGTACTTTCTCTACCGTATCAGTTATAGCTAAGACATTTGGAGGAACTTAGATTAATCCTTGATCAACCCTTATTGACTCGTGAACCATCTTCTTCATGTATTAGCTAGATAGGACTATTAAATAAGGAGCTAGGGGGATTCAAAATTCCTGACTCAACTAGTTTCTTGACCAAAGCGATGGCCAAATCATCTCCCAAAGGCTCCACCTATTTGTACCATTTCACTGGGCATTAGGATTTCAACATTCAGACCATAGCAAGAGCCATTTATGTCATCAAACTTCTCTTTCATCCTCAGATAGTTACACTGTTTAAGGAACATTTTCCAAGGAACCCTGTCTCATACATTCAGATTCCATATTTGTTACCCCTAAGCAAAGCCAGACAGGGCAGGCACATCTTGTTAAAGCATCCCCTAGGATAGGACACTCCGGCTAGTACCTACCATTAAGTAGGTTTGCCAGGAGTTCTGTCATTAATCTGTTTACAAGGATATTTGAGTGAGTCACCTGCTATACAATCATTTCCTGCCAAAGAAGTCAACAACATCATTCATCTTTTGAGAGTCAGTGCCCCCAAAATATCATTTCTCTTTTATCCAAACAGCATACCAATAACCTAATGAATGATGCCTAAAATATTGAATTAGGTATTATTAGTGAGAGCTAGTTTCAAACCACTAGCTGACTGACAGTTGCCCATCCCCATTACTCTTTGGGATCACCATGCATCTAGTCTCTGTAGAGACATTTGGACTATTAGACTCGAAGTTAGAGTCTTCTGTGGAGCACGAGCGGAGATCATTTCAGAGCACATGAATGATGAGTCATATGCGGGCAGCCAACACCAGCAGGTGATAGTAAAGTCAAAGCAGATTCGGCTTCACCTGCTCTTAAGCATATACCTCTAATATGTCACCGGGGATTTACAGGAGCTCCAAGAGCAGTATCCCCATTTTGACAGCTTTGATGTCTTCAGGGAATAGAGGTTGTTTGTGGGCATAAATGTAACAGAAGGTCAGGTTAGAGATGTAGCTCCAGATAAAATAAACGGCATTCAGTACAAAGCCCAGCTAAAGCAGCTGAAGAATTCTTGTTTTAGACCCAAGGGTTTGAAATGTGTACGCTGGCTATTTAGATCTTATTTAATCATCTCTCATTACTCTGTAAAATATATGGTATTTAGAGGTCGTCAGCCAGAGTGATTTAGCAGCACACTGTACAATGAGATCAGAGTATCTTACCCTAGTTCTGAAATTTTAGACACATGTTTTTTTAAATTTTTTTTAGAGTAATATTTTCACATCAGCATTGTATTATTCTCTTTCATCGTGTTACGAATAGTTTTGAAATTTCTTTTTGGTGTCTTGTCAGGACACAAACTTAGTATTGACTGAGAAAGAAGAAAATTTTAACTGGATAATGACATAGGTCTGCTTTATAGTGAGATAATAAGTAAAAATGAGACCAGTCTCTGGGATCAAATACTACTTTTTGCTTTAAGTCCCACTTACTTTCCACTTCTTATGCTGATTCCCTGGAGGATTAAATGACCTTCTGACAAGTGAATGCCTAAAGCAGTTGGAATTATTAGTGGTGGCGATAGAATATTTAACTTTTCTTATAAAGTTATATTTATTTTAGATTTAAGTTATTTTCTTAAGCATGTAAGCTCTGTGAAGACTAAGTCTGCATGACTCATCTCTTCATTCTTAGAGCAGTACCTGGCACATGGTGTTTTAAAAAAATCCTATATAAATGAATAACATGATAGAATTATGTGAACATATTCACAAGACACTGGGCATGCTCATGAGAAATATACTTATTTTTTAAAAATTATGCCAAGATATATTGGATAGTCAGAATGAGGTAGAAAATTGTATAGTGTTGATTCAATGATATTATTTATTGCTCTCTATGTAAATTATATTAGCAAGCAGGGCAGCACAGTGTCCCATGGTGATATATTGATTTTTTTTTTTTAATATTTGATCTATTAGTGTCAGAGTTGGGCTGTTTCATGCAAATACACTTGGCTTTATCCACTAACCCACAATTCCAGCCAGATTTAAAGACCTACAACCAGAGAGAAACAAATAGCTTTCTCTTGAAGATCAGTGAAAAAGAGCTTATGGGTCCTGATTAAGACAGTGTTACACAAAGCATTCACAGAGATGTGACAGAAAAAAGACCTCAGAGACCATCTTACCCAATGCCTTTGTTTTTCAAGTGAAACAGATGCCCAAAGGCAGCTGATTATTTTTGAAAATGCCAAAATCAGTAAGAAAGGATTGAGAGGGGAGAAAAACAAAAACAAAAACAAAAACAAAAAACTGGCCTAAAAATTAAAAAAAAAAATTGGGGCTCCTGGGTAGGGCAGTCGTTAAGCGTCTGCCTTCGGCTCAGGGCCCTGGCGTTCCAGAATCGAGTCCCACGTCGGGCTCCTCCGCTGGGAGCCTGCTTCTTCCTCTCCCACTCCCCCTGCTTGTGTTCCCTCTCTCACTGGCTGTCTCTCTGTCACATAAATAAATAAAATCTTTAAAAAAAGAATTAAAAAAAAATCTGAGTTCTTAGGTCCCTTAAAGATTTTATTTATTTATTTGAGATACAGAAAGAGAGTGTGAAAGAGAGCACAAGTGGCGGGGCGGGCAGAGGGAGAGGGAGAAGCAGACTCCCCACTGAGCAGGGAGACTAGGGCTCTATCCCAGGAGCCTGGGATGATGACCTCAGCCAAAGGCAGATGCTTAACAAACTGAGCCACCCAGGTGCCCCAGGATTTTTTTTTCTTTATATGAAAATTTCTATTAATTTTAATACTAAACAGTCTTGAAAAATGTAGCCTTTACATGAAATTCTGTCTCAGGGGTGATATGTAAACTTCAGTGCAATTTCAAGTTACTGGGTTCTTTGGATTAATAATGCTAAGTACAATAAGTACAATTTCCTGATATTAATACATCCAAATACATCCAAGGACGTTTCTGCTGCCACTTAGAACAAAATGGCTTATTTATTTACTTACTCATTTACTTATTTTTCCTTGACTTACATGTTTCTTCATGAACAATCTCTAAAAGAGAATTTAAAAATGAATCTTCTTTGGTCCAACAAGTTGTATCAGTTGTGAATTCTGATTCCTCACACTTTGTCTTATTTCCACACCATCACTTAAATCCAAATTGCCATCATCTTTTATTGCCATATTTTTCTTCTTCTAATTGATTTACCATTACCATTATTCTACCCTACTTCCCCCACCCCCCCCCCGCCACATAATAACAAAGATGATTTAGTTAAAACAAACAGAAGATTGCGTTATGTCCCTACTTAAAATTCCACAATGGCTTTCTGTAAAGCCTGTCAGGTTTTGTTTTGTTTTGTTTTTTTCTTTTTTACATTGCAAGTGACTGACTTAAGTTTTGATTACCAACACATCCACTGCAAAGAGGCATCCACTTCAAAGATAGCTATCTCAAATAACCAGGCTCCAGATAAAATGTCAGGCCACCTCTCCCCGCTGAGGCCCCTTTGTTTTAGAGATCTTGGTTGATTTCTCTAACTGACCATTTGAGCCACTTGTCTTTTCTTCTCCCATACTTTAAATCCCTACTCTTATGTTTTATATTCACCAATAAAGACTGAGCCCACATAACCTTAGGCCCCCAACCTCAACCCCAATAAAAGCAGAACCTTTAGCGTGTGCACACACATGGGCTCTCTCTCTACACATGACCCTGCTGTGTGACCCCAGGTGTGTTGTGTTTTGTAAGTAATAAACCTTGCGTCCAGGTCTTATAAGTAATAAGCATTTTTTTCCCGGGGTTTCCTTACGGTTGCTGCTGGAGGGCATTTTGCAATCATAAAAAGAAGCACAAGGATAGGTCCAGTTGTAACACTGTTTTGAAAAGGAGAGATGTTGATGGGAAGTTAACACTTCTGAGTTCCTATTCGGTAGCAGACTTTATAATAGATGCCTAGTATAAGCAGTGAAAAAGAAAATTGTCCGAACCCTACTTCCATGTATCTTATAATCTAGAGAAGTAAACTAATACATATCTATCGCGCCTCAGTTTTCCCTTCTTTAAAATAGTACCTACAAAAAATAATAAAATTAAATAAAATAGTACATCATGGATTATTCTAAGTTATTCACTTAAAATAGTGCTTGGAACACTATTGGCTCTTATTACATGGCTTACACTCTTGGCTATTATTACATGTGGTGATAATAGTATTAAAATTGCAATGAAGATGGTGAAGGAATTTGGCGCAATGAAGTAAGAGGGGGAGGTGGCAGGGACGGAGGGGAGAGGTATTCTCTACTGGGGTATGGCGGTCTGTTAGGCTTCCCCAAAGAAGTGACATTCAAACTGCAATCATAATGATGAAAGGGGTCCAGCACTGAGACACGAACAAGAAATACGTTCCAGGAAAAAGACACTGTAAAGTGAAAGAAAAGGAAGAGCTTCTAATACTTGAGGAACTAAAAAGCAGCTAACATAGCTGGACCGTAGCAGCAACAGGGTAGTGGGCATGCCAAGGGCATGGAGAGAGAAAGCGCATGACTGCGCTCTGCCTTCCAGGCTAAGTGCAGGGTTTTTAAAAACCTGTTCTTGTGATTTTATTCTGAGTGCCCCGGGAGGCCACCAGAGAATTTTACATAGAAGAAAAACATAATCTAATGCAAGTTTTAATACCTATATCCAGCTGGATATAGATCCTTGAAAGGTGGTTCATAGGGAAGCAGAGACCTCATTAATATATAAATGTGTGATGAATGAGATCAGGACACATAATTGCTCTGCAGACCTACTTGTCGACTTTGCTGCAGTAACAACCCCCAAGTCTTAGTGATTTCCAAAACGAAGGATTATTTCTTGTTCTCATTACATAGAGACCACTCGTCTGTTGTGACTCGGATAAATTCTAACTCTGTACACAGTATGGGGAGGCTGCAGCTTCCTTCCACATGCCTTTGCACGTTGCTACCTAAACTTGAGGAGACAACCCCCAATGGGACGTATTTGCTCTTAGAGCGCAGGGCAGAAGCAGACGCGTTATAGAAATACACCAAGACTCTAAACGTTTCTGTGCCAGTCAACTTATTTTCCGGGGGCAGAAGTAAGCCACAGGCCAAACCCCATATTCATGAGGCAAAGAAGAACACTACCTAGGGAAGCAGACATCACAGACAATCACAAGGAGCTGAAGTTGTCCCCAAGAGAGTCACTGCTCTATATGAAGTCTCTGTTCTCTCTCGGCAGGTTATTTTCTTCTTTTAAAGGTTTATATCATTTTTTTCTGCTACAGCTTTAAGCAGGGAGTAGTCTTTATTTGTGGAAAAAATAAGAACCCAGAAAATCCTCTCATCTCTATTTATAAACAAGTATTTAGATGATATGCTTTACAAATTAGTTTCAAGTTCTCATCCTCAGAGTTGAGAGACATCTCAGTGGATTTCTATGTACTACTAATAGGCAAAAATAGTAACAATAATAGGAGCAACTACTGTTTGCTGGGTGATTACTATATGCTAAGCATTTTGCATACATTACTTCATTTCCGTATTAAAACCCTGCGAGAGAGGTATTTTCTCTTTTTATAATTGAATCAATTGGGGTTTGTAGAGTTCAAGTTATTTGCCCAAAGTCAAAGATGCTGAAGGACTGAACTGGATCCAATCCTGAGTCCAAAGCCTCTTATCTAAAGTGCCACTAGCTTTTCTTGCTCTATATCTCATTTGAACACGAACGGATGCTCTGGAGGAGAAACAGAAGTGTCACAATGAATGCGCTCTTTACTTGGACTTAATATGTGGGCAAAAATATCTATTTCACTACTATTTGTTTCTTCTGTTATTTTATGGTAAAGCCTAAGTATGCTGTTTCATAATTAAGATATCCACTATTCATTCAACATTAATTTCAAGTTCTGACCAGTTACGGAAAAGAAATTTTGAAACCATTTAGGATGTAGTGACAAAAGGATATGATTCTGATAGAAGAATATGTCTGAAATTTGCGGAACAGAATGAAATCTTCTGCCCTTATTGCAGATCATGCTCTTACGTTACTCTACAGCTAAGTATCTTAAATACCATAATTCTAATGTGTAAATGAGAGATCAATGACTCAAATAAGATCTATTAAATAACCAATGTCTAGATATTTCAAATCCATGGCTCTAAATGAAGCATTTTCAGGTGGCTTAGCAGGAATTTTCCTGGACACTGTTTACGTACCTGGAGCTCTGTCTCTAACTTGACCTCCTGTTACATATATGCCTGCAAACCACCTCCATTTCCTTAAGACACATGAGGGTTGTCAACAGAGGGCACTGCTCTTGGAGTGCCTGTTAATGCCAGGTGACATATTCCACTGGAATCCTTAAGAGCAGATGAAGCGGAGTCTGTTTTGACTTCACCATCACCTGCTTTTGTTGGCTGCCCACATGTGGCTCATCATTCATGTGCCCTCAAATGATCTCAGCTTGTGCTCCACAGAAGGACTTACCTTTGAGGCGAATAGTAGAAATTTCTCTATGGCTACAGGCTGCCCGGCAATCATAAGGAGCAATAATAGGTCCAAGTGCCTGTTGGTCAGCAAGAGATTCGTTATCTCATTATAATCTTTTGAACAACCCACTGAGGTGTGATTGCCCTCATTTTTCAGATGAGGATACTGAAACTCAGGGAGTTTACATTTCAAGCTCAAGTTCAATGGGCCATAACAACTACCCAGTGGGTTGGTCTAAAAATGATAACGTGTGAACAAACATATAACTGTATCTGTGGTACTTTGTATATTTCATCTCTTCTTCTGAAGAAACTAGAAAGACTGCCAGCAGTCTACTGCTAACTTACCATACTTCACTGCAAACCTAAATGCCTTCAACACTCTATCTTTCAAGTTTAGCTACCAGCCTGAAAATGTGAGGGCTCACCCGCACGTAAAAGATCGCAGTGATAAACATGAAAAACAAGTACAGTTGTAAATATAGTCATTTACCTTGGGAGAAAAAAAAAATGGTGACTATCTTTTTGATTTCTGCATTCCTAAGGGATTTTGCATATTGATAACATCAATTTTAAAGAACTGCATGGAAACTTATTGCCAAGTCAAAAAAGAAAAAAAACCCCATCAAATTTATACCTATGTATTTCAATCAACGTTAACCAGGCACAAGACAAAGTTCTTTCAGCCAATATGGTAGGAGAGAAAATTAACCCGTGTTTAAAATGAGCTATGCTAACACTTCAGGTTGTCAGAAAATCCTATATTTGAATTCTCTCTTTATGTTCCCACTTAGTTTTGAGCAGTACTTTTAATACTGTTATAGTTACAGGATGAAGGAAAAATTAACAGAATATACCTTCACTTTAATTAGAACTATTAAATTTAGAGCAGAAGCCAGCCTTGAGAATTACAGATTATACTTGAAGGTACCTATTCTTGGTTCTTATTCACCCCACAGGGCTTGCATGTGGAGGGCCCATGAAAAGGCTTCAAAGAGTTCATGAATCCCTGAAACTTTATATTTGCATATTTCTCAGTGTGGGTTTATAGCTTTCATTAGATTCCAGCATGGCTGGAAAATAACCAGGCACTTGCTTTCCACAGCACCTGTGCTAATTTAGAACCTCAATTAGCATTTTTAAGATGCTACA
Source organism: Ursus arctos (assembly GCF_023065955.2). Lineage (NCBI taxonomy): Eukaryota > Metazoa > Chordata > Mammalia > Carnivora > Ursidae > Ursus > Ursus arctos. The sequence continues at coordinate 25,960,831 of NW_026622908.1, forward strand.
TCCAAGATGCAATATCTAAATGTTGGTGACATAAATGGATATGCCAGTGATAACGGCTGGAGGAAATGCCTCTACAACAAATAAACTCAGAATCCAAAGAATCTTTAAGAATAATCTACCCCCCCCACGTAGTCTTCACTCGAATCCCCTTTATTCTTGACTAACAAATATTTACTTTTTCATTATTTATAGAGAGCTTAAACTGTGTAAATAGTTTGTTGCTTTAGGCAGCTGTTGGTTAAAAAGTTAATAGAAATAATGAACACCGTCTGGAATGACAGCCCAAGGAAGAGCCGCCAGAAGAAAAGACTCCTCAAAAGAGAGTAAGTGTCTCTTTCGTGAAGCACTCTGCTTTCTCAAAAGTGGATCATTACCTCCGATGAGCAAATTACTGACCAACTTCAATATCCTCTCCACTTACAAAAAATTAAGTAGCATCCAATCCTTCCCTCTAAAAATGAAGAAAAATGAGTATTATCACATTTGAATGACTTAATCATTCAACTAAAGCCAAAATTTGCCTCCAGAAATCTCAAATTCCAGGGCATTTGGTGTTTTTACCGCACTAAAAGACTTTATCATGGATGGATCTAGAGTGTACGATGCTAAGTGAAATAAGTCAGTCAGAGAGAGGCAAATACCATAGGATTTCACTCATGTGTGGAATTTAAGAAACAAAACAAATGGACAAAAAAAAAAAAAAAAAAAGGGAGAGACACCAAAAAACAGACTCTTCAGAGAAGCTGATGGCTGCCAGAGGGGAGGTAGGTGGAGGGATGGGTGAAATGGGTGATGGGGACAGAGTACACTTATCTTGATGAGCACTGAATCATGCATAGAATTGCCTGGAACCTGCTTAAGATTCTCTCTCTTCCCCTCCCTCTGCCCCTTGCCCCTCCTCTCTCCCTCTCTTAAAAAAAAAAAAAACATAGGGGTACATAAATCCAAACAGAACAGAGATTAAAAGGCCGAGGCAATACTGCAAACAAAATTAAAATAAATTTTTTTAAAAATTTTAAAAAATTCTAATCTTCTGGAAAATCAATATCGATTCTTAAAGAATAAGGAATCATGAATATGTCCATTAAATTAGTTGCCAAAACAGGGGCGCCTGGGTGGGTCAGTTGGTTAAGCATCCAACTCTTGGCATTGGCTCATGTCATGATCTCAGGATCCTGAGATCCAGCCCCATGTCAGGCTCCTCACTTAGCAGGGAGTCTGATGGCAATTTCTCTCTCCCTTTTCATCCCCGCCACCTCTCCCCACCCCCACTCCCCACAATGCTGTCTCTATTAAATAATCTTTTTAAAAAAATTAACTGCTGGGATACCTTGGTGGTTCAATCTGTTAAGCATCTGCCTTTGGCTTAGGTCATGATCCCAGCATCCTGGGATCAACTCCCTCATCAGGCTCCTTGCTCAGTGGGGAGCCAGCTTCTCTCTCTGCCAGCCACTCTGCCTGCTTGTTCTCTCTCTCTCTCTGACAAATAATTAAATAAAATCTTTAAAAACAAAGTAATTGCCAAAACGTTTATGCCTCCCCAACACAAAAGACCAGGCTCCAATAAATTTGCAGCAAATTTTGATAAGCCATTAAGGAATTCTCAGCATCAGTACTGGAAGACAGGGGAGCGATGCTTAAAAATTCTGTGGGAAAATGATTTCGATTGAGAATTTTATATAGGGATACATTATCAATCAAGGGTAAAGGAAATATGTATTTTAATGGACAAATATTCAAAGCATGCCTCCCACAATCTCTCTCTTAATATATTTTTGAAGCAAATATGGATAATTATACACTGAACATCTTATATACCCATTACTCAGATATCACAGATTTGTTACCTCTTAAACTTTTGCCATATTTGAGTTTACTTTTTTAAATAAAATTACACATTTAGCTTAACTCCTCCATACAACACCCCACAATGTATTTCTTATCCCTCCTTTTTCCTCAGACGTAAGAACAGCCTGAACTTATCACCCAAATGGGTGTGGATTTATATATAAAACCCATCATATAAACTATATCCAAAGATGATATCAGTCCACATGTTTATATAAAGGATATTCATTATGGATCTTCTGCAACTTGTTTTTTCTTTTTTCTTTTCTTTTTTTTTTTTTTAAGACTTCATTTATTTATTTATTTGAGAGTGAGAAAAAGAGAAAGAGAGAGAGAGAGGGCAGGGGAGGAGAAGAGGGAGAAGGACAAGCAGACTCTCCACTGAGCAGGGAGCCCAACATGGGGCTCCATGCACGATCCCAAGTTCACAACCTGAGCTGAAACCAAGAGTCAGAGGCTTAACTGACTGAGTCACCCAGGCACCTCTGCAACTTGCTTTTTCAATCAAACTTATATTTTTAGATTTTTTTCAATATTGATACACGTAAATCTTGCATGCTGGTTTTAACTGTTTTATAGGTTCCAACCTAAGAATGTACCACAGGTTATTTACCTATTCCTTTCTCCACGGAAATGCTGAGAATTTCTTTCTTGTAGATGTCTCCTTTTGTATCGTAATGACAACATTCTAAATTTGCTACATCATGCCAAATTGCTTTCAAAAGTAAATTGACCTTTTCATACTCCCATCAGTTGTACGTGCATCTGGCACTTGGTGGTGTCATTTTTAACTTTGTGTCAATTTGAAATGATGTGAAATGAGGGTACTTCAGTTTGCATCTCATGAATCAATAGTTTGGTTGAGTTTTTACATGTTTCTGTTCAGTCCTAGAAAAATTTCTTAGGTGGCTATTTAAGATTGTGTTTCAGCAAAATGAAACAGTAAACCAAAAAAATAAATAAATAAAGTGAATTACAGGATCCAGAAAGCACAGAGTCTGACGTAGAACAGTTGTAAAAAGAGTCCCAGGAGAAGAGCTGTGGGGGCATAGCCTAAAAAACATAAAACAACAACAACAACAACAACAACAACAACAACAACAACAAAACCCTGATAGGTTGCCTTTGTCTTTACCTTTCTCAAAGTTATAATGAGACATCAGAAATTTCTGAAGGAAGATTAAGAAAAAAGTTGAAAAAGTTAGTAATAGGTACATGGGACATTTGGCATACTAAAAAACATATGAAATAATTATTAACTCAGGGAAAATCACAAAGTTGTAAGAGAAAAGAAGAGCTGTAAAGGGTCTGGTCAAAGTAACTGGGAAGCAAATGTGATTTGATTTCATTTTTGCCCAGACCCCGCCTGAAAGGATAGACTGTCAAGCCAACATTGCATTGGTTGGCCTGTGGAAAGCTTTAAAACCTGAGCATTTCAAACTTGCCCTGCCTGCTCTAGTGGAGGCCTCGGGATACAGTCCTATTTAGGGTGGGTGCCTCCCAGGCCCTGGGTACAGCATGCAGGCCAAAATGGCCTCTTGGGGAGGGTCACTGGAAGCAACCAGAGGCCTCACTATTCGCTCGTCCCACAGAAATAAACACAAGATGACAGTTTGTTGGTACTGGAGCCAAATATACTATAATATATGATAACTCAGAAGTTTCCTGGCCCCCTCAGTGCCATCAGTGGTTACAAAGGGCAAATGACTATAACATTTTGCCACTTGGGAATTCTCCATGAATCCACATGATTCATGGCAGATGACCAGACTACCAAGAATTGAACAAAGTAGTACCCCCCATTTACGGGGCTCTGCCCAACTTTGCTGCCATCTTAGATACTCTAGCCATGGTCCCAAGAGTATACCATGCTGTACTGGACTTAGCAAACCCCTTTTTCAGTATACCCCTGCCTGCTGAGTCACAAGATTGATTTCCCTTCACATGGAAAGGGCAACAGTAGGTCTTCCAAATGCTTCCCCAAGCCCCACAATCTCATGGGATGGTAACCCAAGGTCTGCCCATGTTCTTCCTCCCCACTTGAGTAAAATGGGGCCATTACATTGATGAAATCACATTATCAAATGAAGACTTGTTTCTGCAATAGGACACTCTGCAAACTTTGCTAGAACATGGATGAGAGAGAGGATGAGCAGTGATATCACAGAACGTTTAAGGCCCAGGCACTGCCATATGGTCTGGGGATTCACAAATCTTCCCAGAAGTGATAATTGACAAGACTCAAGCCTATCCAACTCCTGAGAACGTAAAAGAGGTGCAAGCTTTTGTGAGGATTTTAGGGTTTTGGGGGACTTTTACTCCCCAGTTGGCACAATGCATTCATCCCTTTCTACTGCCTGGTGTAAGAAGGGTACACGTGGGACTGGGGATCAGAGGAACAAGCCTCCTACGAAAAGGCAGAATACTAGTGAAAGCAAATCAAAACTCTGGAATTTCCAAAGTAGGAATATTGTTTGAGTTAAATATATCTGTGTCTCCAGAAGGTATATGGGCACTTAGAGCAGAGACAGCAGGAGAGAGCACCATAGGAATTTTTGTCCCATTTCTGGAAAAGGGCAGAAACATGATATCCACCCCATAGAATAACAGCTCCTAGCGGTATACTACAGCCCTCCTCCGGGTAGAGCTTCTCACAAAGGAATAGTATATCATGATAAGAAATTCCCTGCCTACCAAGAAGTGAGTTGAGAATATGTTCTATCAACCTACCTCTGTCATGGCTCAAACTCCCACATTGGCTAAATGGCGTGCCTATTTGCAACAGAGGAGCACCCCGTCCACTGTCTGTAGAACTGCAGGCGTTATTAGGCTCAGAAGTGTAGGAAGATCCTCCAAAAGACCCCGCCCCTGTTCCTGAGGTGGCTCCGGTGGCCCGTAGAGTGAGAGTAGGGTAAATTCTTACTGATGCCTGGCATATAGATGGGTCTAGTGGAGGCAGTCCATTCACATGAGCTACAGTCGCTATTCAGTCTAACACTGACACCATCTGGATAAAAACAAGAATGAATCACTGCAGTCACTGGGCTGGCGGCAGAGCTGTTTGGCTGGTGATCACCCATGAGCCTGGGCCATTAACCCTTTGTATTGACAGTTGGGCTATTCCAAGGGGATTAACCCCATGTATGGGACAATGGGAAATGGAGGGCTGGATGATCATGATTCAGCCATTATGGGGTCAGGATACATGGAAAGACATTTGGGTTCACCTGCAAAAGCCTGAGGCAGTTCTGTTTTCCATATCCCAGCTCCTGATATACTGACACCCCCTGGCAATCGGGACACTGATGCCCTAAAACAGGCACAAACCCTAGCAACTGACCCTTCAACAGATTTAGCCCATTGGGTACAGAGAAAGAGTGGCCACCGCAGTGCCCAGGTGGGATGTCATATTGCCACATGTGCCGGATTGCCTTTAAATTACAGTGACTTGATCGATGCAGTAAGAGCGTGTCCGAGGCACCTGCCAAACTGGTAGGAATTGGCAAATTGATTTTATTGGCTCTCTCTAAGTGAGGGTTCTAACACTGAATCTGGCCTCACCCAAGCTTTCCCATGTCACCACACAAACTGGGTTTCACAATTAGAGAGTGCAGAAGGTGAATGCCTTGCACAGAAACCCTCACCAAATGAACAGCATTGTCTTCTATTAAAAGAATAAATCTCTGTGGGGGGTAGGGTTGCCAGATTTAGCAAATAAAAATAAAGGACACCGAGTTAATTTAAATTTCAGATAAAGGATGGGTGGAACACACTTACACTATACAGTTGTTATCGTTTTTCTGAAATTTAAATTTAACTGAGTGTCCTTTATATTTTCTTGCAAACCTAATTATGCATCACTGCAAACATAAGCCTACCTTATTACTCATTAAGTCTACTCACGTGGTCATTATACTTTTTTATACAATACGCGTTTAGTCTTCCAAACACATAAACATGTACATACACACACACACTAATAAAATAAAACCTGTTGAAATTTAAGGGCAATCCAAGATCTAAATGATTTGGGGCTAAACAGACAATTGAGAAAAATATGCTACCTTCATTACTGATAGAACTGATACTGGCTTAGTTAGACAACAATAACGGCATTTCTGGTACTGAATCCCAAATGTGCAAGAAGAGTTTTGAGCAGCCTGGATCAATCACAGGCTTTTCCACATGAAGATCTCAAAGCTTATGTCTTAAAAATGTGTGATTTCAATCTAGTGCTAAATTTACAAGGCTAATATTATTTTGTCACTGTTTGGGGCAGTGCAAGCAACCTAGCTCTGGAAACACATAAGAGACGGTGCCCTTTGGTCCCATTGCATTATTCTCAACCCACCAATCAGGACATTCCATCCACACCTGTAAGAATAGATTCTCAGAGACTTGGAGTATTTAGGGTAAATCTTACTTGCAGAGAACTAGCGGAGTAGGGAGGACAAATCCTCCTCAATAAATGTTGATTTTTTTTTCTTTTCACTGCACTCCTTTACTGCCATGTATCATCTGTCAAATGAGTGGGCCAGGCTACGTGTTTCCTACTTTCTTTTGTAGATCTAAGATTTGAGAGCTCTAACACCTTCTGTACCCATTGACCCCTGTCATCATCACCAATGTCAACTTGTCATATGTCTCAATGGGATGAAAAACATTTAACATGCAAAACCTGTTTACATGAGTGAACTATAGTTGAAACATTTCTATAAAATACAAGGAATGTAAAAATTATGTTAGTTCCTTAAGACATATTTGCTAGTATGTAGTCATTATTCATCTTTGTATCCTCTGCTGGAACTGAGAAGTCTAACAAAGTTTTGCTAAATGAAAAAAGACACCAAGATAGAGGGAAGCACTTGGTTTTGGCTGTCACATGACATTTGCTTGAAAGAAGGATTCTGGGGTAACTGCATCAAACTGTGAAATATATAAAAATACAGAGCTGAAGGGCTAACTCAGTCACTATACTCTAACAAACTATCTCTAAAAATTGCCCGGTACACCACCACAGTTTGGATTGCTCATACATGAATTACTCCAAGTAGTAAGCTGAAGGTGTGGGGAGAAGGCAAAATGGAATAAAAATGGGACATCTACTGCCTCACCATAAGGAGGTGTTATTTCTCACCTTTTCATTGCTCCCATTTTGGTGTTTGAAAAATCACTGTGTATTTTTCCATTTAGTTATAAAAGACCAAGTTGACAATAAGCAGCTATATTGATTTCTGAGCATGAAAATGAAAATCAAAATCAAAGGTTTTTTTTTTTTCCTTTTTCATATTGCCTAGGAGTCTATTAAATGACATAATTTTTACCAGTGTTAAATCTACCTGGAAAAAGTAATCTTGCTATTGTTTCAGGAGTGTTAACATGGATATGCAAAAAAACAAAACAAAACAAAACCCTCATAGCCAGTGTGAGGTCCTAAATATGCCATATTGTGATACAATAGGTAACTGAGGAAAATTCTTACTTATAAAATATAGTACATGTAAGTATATACATAGTCACATAAATACCAAAGTCACATAAATGCCAGCAATTAAATTTATATATCAATCTCTCAGCATTCAAAAGACATTGTTTTGAAGTACATAATTATAAAATCAAAATAATCACTGCAAATAAAAGTTCATGCTTAACTGAAAAAGAGGCAAATCCTGGACACTCACGTTTTATCCAAATTGTTCTTCCCTCCTCCCCGCCCCCCAAACTGCATGCAAAGAATCCTTTCCTGCTCTTTTTCCCATTGAGGGTTTTAAGCTTTGCCTTAGGCTCTTTTTTATCTCCCCATAGCTTATACGCTTGTCTCTCTCTCCCTTTTTCCATTTCTTTGTTAAAATCCTATAGCTTTGCTCCCTACACAGTCCCTTTGACTAAAAGACTCTTTCCTAAAAAGTCAACCCATTGCCCTCTGTCAAAATAAATCCTTTCTTTCATGGAGTTCTGTCTGATCAAATTGGAGAAAAGAACTTTCTTGTCTTCCTGTTCAGAAGACCCCACAAGCAGTTTTCTTTATCCCAGCTTCTAGTACAAACAAGCCTTAGTTCTTTTAGACACAATGAAAAGAAAATCAGAGTACTGTTAATTCCTACAAAAGTTGTATTGTTTTTCTCAATTACAGTTTAAAAATGTAGACATTTCACATTTCTATAATTATATTTTGAACCATTCACGCACAAAATATTTAAAAGATCATCATTATTTTACAGCTAATAGGTGAGAAGAAGGAGGAAGGTAGGAAAAAAAGAGGCAACTGACTGTCTAGTGTTCCGTAAAGCCATAATATTTTATTTCTAAGTTGAATTACTCTCACTCTTCTAACATTGCTATCTGATATTGCTCTTGCCCCTTATTTACGCATTTTGGCCAATAGATTTCGCTTTGCATGCTTTGTGTTGTCAACTAATTAAAGACAAAGGACTTCCTGGGAGAAGGCAACTTCTTTTATTGGGCTGGACCTCCTGAGAAATGTAAAGCATTACAGAGGGAATTGGACTAACAAAAGTCAGGTCAATAAAAACCTGAAGCTAGAAATACCCCTTTACTCTCTGCACCCACAGATAACATGAAAAAATATAATAAAGCCTGTTTTCAGAAGACATGTTTGTTACTTTTAATTTTTAATTAAAATTAATAAATTAATTAAAATTAATCTGTGCAATTTTGTATTATTCATTATAAGACTTTCATTGTATAGGGTAATATTTACCAGTATAGTGTGATCATCTTCTGATTTCAAATCCATAAACCACGAGGAGAAGTCATACCTGACTGCCTACCTTCTCTGTAATCCCCAAAGCATCCATGTTGTGCTGCTATTAATATTCACTCAATAAATATCTGTTAAATGGATAACTAAAATTAAAGTAGGTTACAACAAGGACTTATGAGTATGTCTAATTTAAGACATAGCTCAGGGCTGCGGTTTAAAAATTAGAGTCCTTTAGTGAGTTTATGGCTTAGACCAGGATCAGGCACAAGTACATATTTACAAAATTCAAAATAATTATCATATCAGATTTTATAAAACCATCAGAAGAGACACACCAAAAAATGCAAATAAGATACTTTGCTTTGGGGGTGCCTGGGTGGCTCAGTCAGTTAAGCATCTGCCTTCAGCTCAGGTTATGACCTCAGGGTCCTGGAATTGAGCCCTACGTGGGACTCGCTGCTAAGTCAGGAGTCTGCTTCTCCCTCTCCCTCTGCTCCCCCCACCCCCTAGCCTCGCTGGCGCACTGACTTCCTCTCTCTCTCAAATAAATAAAATCTTTTTTTTTTTAAGATACTTTTTTTTTTAAAAAAGCAGTGGACACCAAAAAGAAAAAAAAAGTAAAAATGTCTTATCTGACTAAAAAGAATGAGTGAGAGATGAACTCAAACAGTTATAGGTCAACAATAAATGCAATTCACAGATATGTAGCACATTTTCCCAAGCTTCTGTGAATGTGTTTGTGTCCTACAATAAGTGGCAATCTGTTAATTCCTGTGTTCATTGAAACACCGTCAGCCCCCCTTCTCTTAGGGGCTCTAAATGTCATATGCAATTTCATAGAAAATACAGATTAAAAAAACCAAAAAAAGATATTCCTGCATCTGAGATACATACATTCCCATATTATTAATGAAGACTGAGAAGAATTATGACTCTAGAAACTTCCCAAAGTCTTGAAGAATGGATCAAGAAACTCACTCTGATTAAAATTTATGACTTGTATAGATTATTAGAGATATTTGTATAGACTTTTCTTATGTATTTCTGTGGCTTTCTTAACCTATATCTTACCTTCACTAAAAAAAAAAAAAAAATTTAGGAAATATACAGGTTAGTGAATCTCAGATCATAAAGGAATACAATGTGATATACTTCCATGTAAGTAGACTTCTGGGGTATACCTTTATTTAGGAAAATTTTGAAGAAGTTCTGATTTTCCAATTATTTTAAATCAAGTTATAAGGTTTTAAAAATGGAAAATATTTAATATACCATTGCCTACTCATTCGTTAAAAAGGAAAAAGTTTTAAATAAGAAAATGTTATATTTTTAGTTACTATTAGTTTTGGATTAAATCAATTCAGAATATTGTAATACAAAGAACACAATTCAAAGAAAGGAAAAAAATCCTTTTTTCTCTAAATTATGGAGCAAATTGTATTATGTCCTATAACACATGTTTCTTGCCATCAGGAGTTTACAAAGTAAAATATGCAAAGTATTTGCTGAAATAATAAATCCTAAAGTAGAAGTGTAGAGTATTATAGCAATACAAATTATAGGAACCTATTTCATTTTAAGAGAGAGTGTGATTTGATGCATAACTTGAAGAATCAGAAGAGGTAGCTTTGGAGAAAATAGCTGGAAAGTCATACCAGGAAAAAAGATCATGTATACAAAAGCATATAGACATGTCTCCTAGAACTTACCTTATTGGGGACAGAGAGAAAGATATGAGCCACAAACTAAAGGGCTTTTTATGCCACCAAAATTTTGTCTACTCTCTTTTCAGAGATGTAATTAAGGGATTTGAGCAGGAAAATTTGCATTTTAGAAACCTTAATGTGGTATCAAGGTGAGTTACATTTTATTGAAAAGGGAAATACTGATGAAGGAAAAGGTGATTCTAAGCCTCGTTAAAAAGGGGCGAGGGGTTCGGTAAGATATAATTAAGGGCGGAACTAAAGAATTTTCAGTGTGGAAACAGAGAACAATGGATCTTGAAAATAACTGAAAGGTACAATCAACAAGAATTGGTAAGAGGTTAAGGAAAGAGAAGCAAAAAGCAAAAACAAAAACATGCTTTGGACCTGGAAAACTGTATAGGTTTCCATGTGATTTACCAAGAATGACGAACTCAGGAGAAATTTTCAAATATACAAGGTGGGGGAAATCAAGAAAATAAATGATAGCTTCGAGTTCAGAAAAAAAAAAAAAATTGAGGCACCATGAAGTCCCTGTGAACTATTTCCACAATAATATTGTGAATACAAGTCTGACAGCCAAAAGCTCATGTGAGGCTGAATGCCAGGAGCACGTATTACTCATCATACAACAGTGGGTTGGCTGAGGGGTAGGGCTGACTTGAGCTGGTCCAGACCTCAGCCGGGCTTGGTCATGAATCTGTGGTCAGCTGGGGGCTTGGCTTACACATAATTGAATATAAAGATTCTAGTAAAAGTTACAAATTGCTTACCTTCCCATCTTCCCTACCCTTGACAAAACCTGTACCGCTTCCGATACCTGGTGTATGGTGAAAGTGAGTCACCGGTGTTGAGCAGATGAGAACATCTCAACCCTGTTTTCTTAAATGGCACATTCAATACACGCAGAAATCATTTAGCATGATGGCAGAAAACGGATAGGAAGGGTAAGTGAGACACGGATACTGAGATCCACAATAATTTTGAATTTATGATATGTAGCAAAGAAGAAAACGAATTAAAAACTAGAAAAACATAGTACCATAGTACCATTATTGCAATTATAACATGTACAAAAGCAGTTAAAATTGGACAGAAATGTTAAAAAGTGAAAGTACCCTTTTAAAGAAAGATAAAAGAATTATGGGTCAAATTTTTATTTTAATGTTATTCCAACCTAAATCCAATTTTCAAAAAAATAAATGCATTCTAAAATAATGAAAATTAATGTTTCAAAAGCAAAAAGACAAACTTGCTATGGTTGGTTAGTATTACAAAAATATGTATTTTATAGAGTGCAAACTGAGTTCCTTAGATATACAAAATGGCTGGTAGAAAGTTTCACTTGCCTAGGGAAAGAAAAAATGTGATCCTTTTATCTGAGAAAATAAACTTTGAGTAAAAAATTACTTATGAGTATAAATCACCTAAAAGACAGCAATGGAAAGTGGTGGCTTTTATCTCAAGACATTGTTCAAAATGAACCATAAACCCATCTTTACCAGAGCTAGGTATCTTCTTAGGAGCTATAATTACTTGCTCAAAAAAAAAAAAAAAAAACAAAACAAAAAACCAACCAACAAACAAACCAAAAACAAGCAAACAAAAAAACCTTAGACTGTGCCATGCACTTTTACTTTCAGGCCAATAACTTCTACCCAGAATGACGCCTCTTCCTCACTTTTGTTTTGGAAAATGGTCTTAAGTATAAATCGATGTGTCGGATACATGAGGCCATATTGAAACCTTTGAAAGCGGGAAGGAAAACTCTGAAAAAGGTCTGAACAGACATATTCATACAGAAAGCTTTGTTCATAAAAGATAAAGTTCAGAAAGGGTTACCACGGGAGATTAAATAGAGTAGTGGCCCCAAGATCCATTAGAAGAAATATCTATACTAATATCCTACAAAACCTGCCTTTAATGTTAACTGTTATCAGCAAGAGAACTTGGGATGAGTAAAGGTCTTCTGTACCTTTAGGTAGGCAATAGGGAGAGAAGGGAAACATCAAAACACAACAAAACAAAAACACACAGTGCACAACTGATGAATCTTTGAACATTACATCAAAACTAAGGATGTATTATATGTTGGTTAATTGAACATAATAAAAAAACTTTTGAGGGAAAAAAATCACACACACACACACACAGTGCCCCATAGGGACTTATTCTTACCATCATTCATACATTACATGGGATGAGAGGTCAAGTTAAACAAACCTTAAAACCTTACTAATAGTCTGATCTTTTGACATCTTTTTTAGTCTTACTGAATTAGTGAGAATGTGAAATAGGAACATAAAAATCTCCCTTCACAGTGCTTTTGTGGACATTAAAAAAAGTATATAGTTTGTGTGGTAGCATAATTGATAACATAAAAAAGATTTATTTAATATGAGTCTGGCCACCACATGAATTCAACATGCCTAGAACAGGTCTGTGGTACTAGTATCTCCCTACATGTAACAGGTAAATATAAATTAATTCTTTCAAATTCTCATTTGGCAACTCTAAAGTTATGTTAGAAATTCCTTTAACATGATATCTCACTCATAGGTGTCTTTATGCCCACTGAAGAAATGTATTGTCTGTAAGGTAATTATCAGATGGAAATACGCAAAAGAACACCTTGCTTCCTGGCTTCAATAAAAATCAAATCAATTTGTTATTATTGAGATTAAATTTGGTTAATTTTTAAAATTTGGTCATTTAAAAAAGAACAACTATTCTTTCCATTTGATTCAATAGGTGATCAAAACTAATTTCATTTCTTTTTAAATCTACTCTTCCTTAATGTTTCATCTTAAGCCAAAAATATCAAACTTTTTCTTTATTTATATTCAAATAAATTTCAGCCTAAACCTGAAAGCATCTGGTCATTTCTGAATTAAATTCACCTTCATTTAAATGTGAACTGGTCATGATACTCTCAGCTTCAATTTCAGAAAAATACATATGTTAGGAAAGAATATTGCTCACAGGAAATGGTTGTTTGAGAATGAAAAATAGTTTGCATGGGTATAGCCATAGAACCAACAACCAAATATTATTAATCAGTTTTAGCCAATCTTCTCAGTCCACATATCAACAAGATCACTGACAACAAAGACTCATTAGTCTGTTTTGATACATGACTTGAGACCTACCTTCCATCTTTTGGATAAATTCTCTGAATATTTGCCTCCACAATTTATAAGAAATCTATGATGTTAAACATTTCCTTTTGACCGCTCACCATTTGAGCTCTACTTTTCCCTTCAGAAAACTCTAATTACAAATAAAAAAGAATGACTATTAAGTGTCCATTGTATGCTAGGCACTGTCCTAGATAACGATTACTTTAATTCTGAGAATGAAGCTTTATTAACCGCCTACACACTGTTAATTAACAAGTGCATCACTGATCAAATGATTTTTCAGTTCAACACTCGTATCTTTTTCCATAAAAATAAATAACCTTAAATGAGTTTTCTGAGATTCAGAAAGTAGTAAATACTAACCAGGTCTTATTTATGTTTGTAATTGTCATGCTTTTACATACTAGGATTCATGGATTGTTTCCTGTATTGAATACCTATAAATGTTCAATATCATCTTGTCCATCGTTATACACAAAAAGTAATTGAAGAGCAGAGATCACATGCTTCAAGTATATGCTTAAACAAAAGACTAAAAACCTACTCAAGTTACAGTAATAGAGATTTAGGTGAAACAGAAACATGCTGAGTAAAAGGTTTAATTTAGGATGTCGCAATACTCAGATGTTAATAGAATTGTGTGTGCTGTTTAGTTTCTTTCAGGTTTGTTTCCTTTAAACAATAACACGTGTTCAAACTTTTTTTATACATGCAAATACTAAACACAGTCCTTGATATTTAGAGAATTCTTGACCATACTGTTTTAGTGACTTTTCATGTTGTTTGGATTATACTTCCAGGTTCTGAGACTTCTCTCTTCTCATCCTACAAAGGTTAAAAGCACTGAAGTTCTTTTCTTATATTTTACTCAATAAAATGTTCCCTTAAAGGAGAGAGAATGCAAGCTCATTATTATGAAATAGGCAGTTGCTGATATTGTACATTATTCCTAGAGTCAACTCTCAGTATCACAGGAACACAGTAAACATGAGTGAACTCACAAACTTTGAGTCAATTCGTGACTGTAAGAAGTTTTTGTTAGAATCCTAAAGGAAAGCAGTCTTTAAAATAGTTGAGTTTCCCTTAAATAGCAATTAGATAAACTCTTTCATGGTCAGATTTTGATGTTAGCATGTCCCTGGTTTATAAACAGATTAGAAAAAAAGTTAAATTTTGGTTTAAACTAATTTGGGTAGCCTCTGTGAATGTTTAGCTGTTATGATATGATAGAGTTAGCACTAACCACAGACACAGATGGTAGAAAGAGCGTCATCAGAACTTTTCCCTTGAAAAGATCATAGAAAATGGGTTGTTTTTGCTTAATTTGGGAGATGTCTAATTGCATAACCTCCAGGGAATTCTGCACTTCAGTAAATAAAAGAACACACACATATTTTCTTGGTGGATTATGCTCACTCTTCTTTTTGAGTTCTATAATTGAAAGATTTTATAAAGGAGAAATCTTTCTCAACACTTTGAGAATGTGTCTTGGACCAATATATATATGAAAGATAAACTAAGCCTCGTTTTGATATTCAGTATTCATGTATTATTTCATTTATGTATCATGTACCTATTTTTGGTCAAATATATATATATCAGACAGTGGGCTATAACTTTTTCTAAGACCCTTCTTAATATGTGACTTTGAACCAAATGTCAGCTGTGATAGATATTAAAAATGATAATATCAGAATTTCTTACTTGATAATTAAAAATTGTTACATGCTTATTATATACAATCTAGGAAGGATATATACTTAATGTTTTTTTATTGTAGTTTCACACGCATGTAAAATTTTATTTTCATATTATTGAGGTCGTAACTATTATTTAAAATATATTCTGAATATTTGCCATATTTTTAAGTGTTTTCAAAGATTATGATTTGTGAAGGTGGAGTACATTTTCACTCTTTGGATGCAGCCACATACATAGTCAGAAATGTAACTTTCAAATATGTCTATTATATTTAAATCTCCCTGTCTATCTTAAGAGCAATTCCTAAAAGCACTCTGTGATCAGAGGCAGTGGGAATTTAAAATTTCATACATTTTGACATATTGCCCAATAAAGTAACGATAACATCAGATATTAGCAACATAACATACTGTGCATTTGCTAAGCATATTTATCTCACAGTATTATTTTTAATGTTACAATATTTTGAAGTATAATAAATATATAATAGTATTGGAAAATAAGACTTATAATATTGAAAAAATCATTAAAGAGGAATCAGATCCACAATAAAAGAAAGTTGAATCAACATAGCCTAAATTATTGTAGTAAAGGATGTTGGAAAAAAGATAGTGGCAAAATGCTCAGTTTATAGTTAATTAATAAGGGTATAATGAGTTGCAGAAGTCCCTGGAGTTAATGTCAAGATGATTACTTCGGAAATTGTACTGGAAATAAATGAAACTATATTCTGCATGACTTCAGTAGTAGGTAAAAGAGATCTTTACCTTTATTGTAATCGAGTCAGAGAGAGAGAGCAGTGGCCCTTGCTAAAACCCACGGTATGGCTCCAAACCTGTAAAACAAGTGATGGCACAGCACAGCCTACCTGCCTTGATCCTCCCTCTGTATCAAAAAGCCAAGTTCTAGTACACAATACTTAGGATACAAGACAGGGAAACATGGATATTCAATTTCGATGATTAGCAGACAACCAAGAATCATCAAACTTTGATGGAATTCTAACAATTTTAAAGAAAGGAATCAATTTAACAAACAAAACAATTAGCACTTGAAGAAACAAATTTAATGGGGAAAATGGCGCTTAAAACGGAATTAATGATGTGAAAGTTCAAGGCCAGGGTTATACTAGAATGCTAAATGCAATTTACACTGGAATGTATGCTCCTCACTAGAATGTGAGTTCCACAACAACAATTCCTTTTCCTGTTTTGTTCACTGCTATATTCCCAGCTGACACTTAGTAAGTTCTCAGTAAATATTTATTGAATGAACACAAGTAATACAAGGTATGGAATGTAGAAAGAAAAATTTTTAAAAAGGCAAAAACTTCTAACATACTTCTCCAAGTACTATAAGAAGGAAAAATATCCTCACGAACCACAGAAAAAGATGTCTGAGAACAAAGACATGAACTCTTCTGAGGAATATTAACAAATTTAATGAATACAAGCTTTTTGAATATTCTAATTAACAAGGATTATTAGGTATTAGATTTCTACCCAAAAAATAGAGAATACATGTTTTCAACTACTCGTGGATTATTCTCCAAATCCTGCTGTCATTATTTATTAGAACCAGAAAAATCAACAGCAAGAGTCACACATTCCGTTTCATCTGACTGTAAGCAATTGATTCAGAAATTAACAATAAAGAGAGCTCAAAAAAAAAAATCCATCCGCTTAGAAATTTAAATGTATCTACATAAATTACCATTTTTATTAAAGAGGAAAGTGAAAAAAAATAAAAGACAGTAACTGGAAATGACTTAAAAACAAGTTCAAGTGAGGACTTTACATTAACACCTGTGTAATATGCCCAAAAAAGAACACCTAGAAAAATTATATGCCTTCCATGTATATTGTAGGGTGTAGAAAAGTTTAAAATACATTATGTAGATATTCAAGATCTAGAATAAGAGCTAGAAGATATAGAGGGGTTATAGTCTTTGGGATATTAATGGATTTGTTCGATCAGTGAATATATAGTCTACACCAGCCACTAAAAAATACTGGCCAAAAAAATGCAATGCTTACCACAATCAGGTAACATTTCTGACCTCAGTGAACTTAGAGTCTATCAAGGAAGACAGATACTAAAGAAGACAAAAATTATATAAACAAAAACCTTTATAGGTTTTTCAAAAAAGCACATGTGATGGGAGAGTTTGACTTAGTTGAGGAATCTAAAATGATTTGTCTTGGGAAGTCATGAGCAGTCCAAGATCTGAAGGGTGAGTAGATGTTAAGTACGTGAAGGTGATGGGACAGCCATACTGAAAGGCCAGAATAAGTCCAAAGGCACTGTGGAATGAAGAAATGGCATGCTGCAGGAATGAAAGGAAGAACTGAGTGGCTAGAAGACATGGCCTAAGGAGAAGCTTTTGAGAAAGTTAGGGACAAGTTCAGATAGGGTCTCTGCTTATGTTCATGACAGTGGTCTTGATCTTAAAAGCCATGTGAAACCATAGAAATGGTTTAAGCTGTGGTCAGATATGCATTTTGGAAAAGTTCCTTCTGACTATGTGTGGCAAACTGACTAAAGTGTGGTGTTGATCAGTGAACACAGAGATAGCAGGTAGGGAGCTGCAGTGATCCACGTGAGATAACACAGGTACTTTTCTAGAATGGCAATGGGGGAGGTAAGGTGATGCAGACAAAACTGAGGGATATTTGAGTGTTAAGATCAATAAAAGCACAAAACAATAAAATAAAAATCAATGGAACCAACAGATTTGACCAGTCAAAATAGAAATCAGAGATATGCATACTAAAATAACAAGAAACCATTTTCACATATAAAACTGGCAGAAATTATATGTTTAAAGATATCCTCTATTGGCGAGTGTGAGACACTTTGAGAATATTTATTGGTACGGCTACTCTTCGAGGGTGATTTGATGGTATCAGTTAAAATTTAAAATGTGCAAATTCTTATATTCAGCAATTCTACATCGTATTCTCCCCAAGGGATGTGTTTGTGCATATGGCAAAGAGTCATATAAAGGATGTACATTGAAGTATTATTTGATAATAGCAGAACAATGAAAATAGGGTAAAGGTCCACTAAAATAAGATTGGCTGCAAAAGAGAGGATAGGCACCCATCAGTGAGATTAGGATTGGGAAATATTTTTACCAGATAAAGACAAAGTTGGAAACTCTAGAAATGAGTCAGAAGACACAGTGGGTGTTGTGGAATAAGAACTCAGCTGAGATTAATCATTGCTGGGTTCGAATCTATTCTCTCTCTCTCCCTCCTTCCCTCCTATTACCATGATATTCTTAACTTCTCCTTTGCTCCATCACCCAGTTCCTAACTAATTGTCGTTATTTTTCTGATGAGACTGTAGCCTCCAAAATACCATCTATCCTGCATCTTCTTCCAGGCTGCTTTCCCAACACCTAAGTATGCCTGTGTTAGACATATTATATGCAGTCAGTGTACTTATTGTTAAATGTATATGAATGCTTACATAAATGAACACATTTATGAATGAATGAATGATCTCTCTTTAGCCAGTAACTTTGTATAATTCAGAGATACAAGTCACCTCATTTCTCTTAAGAGCCTATCTATAAAATTAAATACAGTAGATTCCTTAGTCCTTCTTCTACTTTAAAATTTTATGATGATAAGGTATTGCTTGGGCTGTCTCAAAACCGTTCATCAGTTCATATCATAACATGGTTTTAACTCTTCGTTATTTCTACAGACAACGTATAACCTATATAGAGTTCATTATGTTTGAAGTTCTGTGTGTTAATTCACATATGCTTAAAACAATACGAGCTCAAATGTTGCTGTATCGCCTGCTTTGGATACTATTTTAAATTGTCCAATAAATCCTCAGGGAAACAAAATCTCATAAGATTTTGAATGTAAATGGACATGGAACGTGTAGGAGGTGCAGCTCAGAAAGATCCAAGATGGTCTGGGTCCGGATACCTTATAAACTCAATAACTGTGGTCAGTGTGAACTGAGTAGACATGTGGGCTCCTCGTTTCTCTTTCAACTTTAGTTCCTACCTCAAATTAATAGCATTATAAAATAAAATTGGAGAGATTCTCCCCAAAACTTTTCACATCAGAGGTATGGCAAAGCTCATGTTTTCTCAGCCTAGATTGCAATCCCGTAACCGGTAACCCCACACCACCACCACAGTCCTTCATACACGACATGGCTAACAAGAAGCACGTCGAACCGACGATGTACTGTCTTTCAGCTAAATGGCTCCCCGGCACAGTCAAACGTCTTATTTTGCACTTCATTACATAGAGGCAAACTGAAGCCTGAGGGGAAGGCTAATTCGTGTAAACTTGTTCTCTGAGTCACGAGACTCTGAAAGTGTATTGGTTTATTCCTTTTTCTGTATAACAGAAGATAAAGTAACCATTCTGACAATATAGCTTCATATCCCATTACACCACAGTGACAACTCAAATCACTCTGACCTTTTTACCGAAATACTTAAATTTATTTCCTCCCTGATACGCTTTCTCACTATACAGGCATATATGTGCAAACAATCACATGCCACATATCATAAAAATGCACAATCCCTGGAGATGGAAATCAAGTAAGTGAAAATGTTTCTGACAAAGGTTTGTGATCAATTATGTTATTTAAAATATATGCACTTTAGGGGCGCCTAGGTGGCTCAGTTGGTTAAGTGTCTGACTTCAGCTCAGGGCATGATCTCAGGGTCCTGGGATCGAGGCCCTCGTCGGGGTCCCTGCTCAGCAAAGAGTCTGCCTGTCCTTCTCCTTCCGCCCTTCCTCCTGTTTGCGTGCGCGCTCTCTCTCTCTCAAATACATAACTAAAATCTTTAAAAATAAAAACAAATAAAAATAAAATATATGCCCTTTATCTCTTTATGGTGTCCCCCCACCCTCCTCATCTCTATCCCCAGATACTTCCAGGATGGTTATAGGACTTGCTTTGTTCAATGGAATGTGAGTGGATGTGATATATGCCATTTTCAAGTAGAATCCTGAATAGCTCCCCAGAGATCTGCCACCTTTCCTTTTCCCTCAACTGTTCTTCTCTCCTCAAACCTAAAGAGAAAGAGAAGTAAAGCAAAGCCTGCGATCAAAATATATGCTGAAAAACAACAACAACAAAAGTTGGATTTATAAGCCACTGAGATGTTGGCGTTCTGTGTTATACAGTTTTGTGTGGCTCACAGAACAAATTACTACGATGCTTAAATATTATATTACAATTTTCATCAGGAGATTAGTAAGTGTTTTTATGGAAATAAAACTTATAATTAAAGTTTAAAAGCTTTAAACTGCATACATTAATTAGTTTCTGATAGAACTAGGAAAAGAATCCTCTAACATTGATTTGATTTTTTTCTGTAATGTTGAAGAAGGTTAGTGTTAGGTCTTTAATCATAATCTTAGTTATATTTGCCAAATAATTGCTGCTTCTTTTCCTCCCCCACCCCCCAATAAATGATTTGCTCTTGGGGAGGAATTTTTCCATGGGGACGTTACAGAGATTCTTTTCTTGTTTTGTTTTTGTTTTTTTTTGCTTAGTTTTTCTGTTACTGAGCAGTTTCACCTCTAAAAGGGATTGGCCAGGAGTTTTCTGAGCTCTTAAAAACATATTTAGTTTAAGTTTTACATAAGTGAAAAATATGAAGTTTGATTTTTGAACTGCAGTATTAGAAATTTGAAATTTAATTTAGAATTTAAAAACCGAGGATATTTTTAAAACATCAATAAATGCTAAAATAAGAGTAATGGTATATATCATGATTTCAGTAGAAATATGTCCCAACATATAAAATGTCCTTTTCCATATTTCCTCAGTATGAAATGATTATTACCTGTCTTTTGAGAATCTTATCAATTCCATGAGTTATTTAAGAATAAGATTAGAAATAGTATAGCCTTCAAATTAATCACCATGTCTTTGTAAAGAACCTATACATATACCAGTAAATTTCTCCTAAGCTAAAGTCGTATCACTAATTCCTGGAAAGAAAAACTTCTGGTATGTTAGCTGAGAATCAGTTTTCAAATTCACTAGGTTCTTTATGCAACCTTCTTTTTGCTCCCTATAAACGAATTTAAGGTAAATTATTAAAAATCTATCCTTATTAGCTGGGAATAGAAACAGAATAAACCTGTCGCTATTCAAAGTCTCTGCTATGAATTATTAATAAATCCTATGTAATACTCCTTGAACATCCTCTATGTGTAAAGCATTCTGCCGCAGTTTCTATTTGTCTCTTTTAGTTTTTACTTCACAAATATCCAACACAGAAGAAATTAGTATCCCTTTATTGCAGATAAGCAGCACATATTATAAATGTTACGGCATTTCTCAAGATTCCATACTTTGTACAAAACAAAAGCAACACTTGGGACTAGGTTTATGTGATTTCAAACCTGTCTTTATGTCTGTCTGTCTATCTATCTATCTTCTATCTATCTTCTATGTAGCATCTATCTTCCTACCTCCATCTCTTCCTTCCTTTCTTGTTTTCTTTCTTTATTGTGGGAGTTTTAAATTGTATTATGCTATTTGTCCATAATTTTTTGTTTCTTCATGTTGCCATCTTCCCTTGCCCCGTTAATTTTGAGTTTGGCCATGTGATATATTTTTGCCTGTAGAATCTCTGGTATCTAAGGAAAAATGTTAACGTGATTGATGATTTGTCTGGGAACTTCTTTTCCCAGACTTTTTCTATGAGAAGAGTAGCTCATACCAGACAATATCCCATTAGCCTACGTTCTGGAATGAGAAGACATGTGGTCTTAATAAGAGCCCAATGAGCCCTGCAGACCCCATTTGAGTCACAGAACCATAGCTGGAGAACCATAGCAGACCCACAACTCTCATGTAACATGAATTAGAAATAAATATGTTGTCGCCAACTGCAATTTTGAGGTAGGTTATTATGCCACATAACCTAACAAGAGTTAACAAATACATAAATTGAAATCTAAAAGTAGAGGTTATCACAAAATAAAATAAAAAATATATGGCAATGGATTTAAGGCTGGGTGGCATGTGACAAGTAAACTATTATAGGAGGATGAAAAATGCTGCCCCAAATTTGCAGTGCTGAAATATGTTATACAACTATCATTACTGATAAACTGAAAGGGAGAAAATATTCCTAATGAATCTGGCTTTGGGTGATGAATTATGGGTTATTAGGTGCACATGATTACAGGAAATACGTTTGGAAAATAACTGGCCTTTTCAGAATCACAGATGAAAGAGAAAAGAAAGAAATTCTACGGATTTCAGTATTGGAAGAGGCAAATTTTCTTATCTTCATTTCGTTAAATTTTCTCAAAGTAAGACCGAGACTCTGGACAAAGACCAAACTAAGGTCTGGTTACATTAGGTTGGCCCCCAGTAAATCCACTCTGTTAGACAGAATAACTGGGAATAAATCAATCCCAGGGTTGTATGGAAGTCCGGTAAGTTCAAAGTACCCTTCATTAAGTCAAAGGAGAGAAATACAGCAAACAAAACAAAGCAAAGCACTGATGTTGCTAATGGCATACGGAAGTAACTTGACTCAAGTACTTTTTTTTTTTTTAAGAAAGTTCAAACTATTTTGGGGGAGATAAGTTCCCTATTACAGGAATAAAGAGACATTACAACATTTGCCTGAATGATTTCGGAAATGATTAGGTCTTGTGACTATTCTGCCTGCCCTGTCTTTTCCCCTTTTCTGAATGGAAGTGTTCACAGGCCATGTCACTCCCCTTCCACCACTGTATTTCCGTATGTTGGATATTTTTAGCTTGTAAGATTCAGGGTAACTTGGGATTTTAGTAGGTAGGTTCCCTAAACAAAATTACAGAGTTAATACCAACTTTGGATGGATCATGACATCCTGTACTTGGAGTCAGGTATGTGATTGAACTTTCTGGGTGTCCTGGGGAAGAAATGAGTATATTTTGCTCACAGGGAGCAAAGCAAATATTTGTAATCAAAGAGGAGCCACTGACAGGTTGTATCATTTGTTCACAAGTACCTATTTGCTCTTCCCCATTACCATTCTGCCTGTAGGTAGCGTGCATTTTCCCACCATGAGAACAACTAGAGTCAATGTGAAACAAAATGGGAAGCCGTGTAGAACCAAGCCATTCCCCAGACAGATCCCAGAGGAGCCCGTGAGACTGAACAGAACCCAGCCGAGTTATAGCCAGCCTGCAGCACTCACGTCACACAAGAAGAATGTGTGTTCTTGTAAGAGACTGAAATTTGGAGGTTGATGGCTTCAAGCGGTCTCAGCCTCAACTTCTCTGTCCAGCCTCTACCCTTTTTACTGTCCTCTGGAATTTTTCTCTTTTTCTTTTCCAGTCCCTTTTGCTTTTCCCTCTGCCTAGAATGCATGACCCATATCGTCTCCCCACACCTACTTTCTATACAGATTCTTCACCACTCAGCTTTCTCTGGAAACCTCTGCCTGATCTTTCAGGTTGGAGTCACCTGTTACATGCCAACTTTGTGCTTTTTTTTTCCCTTAAAAGTAAACACAGTTTTATATTTGTATATTTTTGTTATATGATTATTTGGAGAATATTCATCTTTTCAACTAGACTGCAAGCTCCATGAGGGGAGGAACAATTTCTTTCTCGACTCTATACCAAACATCTGAAACAGTGCTTGGCACCTAGAATGAGTTCAATAAATAGTTGTTGTCTAGATAAGTACACTTGAAGTACCTGTACTAATGAATTCAAGCCACAAATTCTGTAAGACTACCTATGTCTGCATGTTTTTCTTAAAGATTTTACTAATTTGGTCCATTCAATGCATGAGCTTGAAATTAGAAAAGTGGT
This sequence comes from Ursus arctos, assembly GCF_023065955.2. Classification (NCBI taxonomy): domain Eukaryota; kingdom Metazoa; phylum Chordata; class Mammalia; order Carnivora; family Ursidae; genus Ursus; species Ursus arctos. Next base: position 25,984,766 of record NW_026622908.1, read on the forward strand.
TTGTTGATAATCCCCTTCAAATACTTCTCCCTTTCAATATTGGGCCTCTCTTTGCTACCAAACGTTATTTTGTCTCCCTATACACAATCTCCTGTTTCCTGATGCTTTACTCTGAATAAAGCCGTTGGGGCACTAGAGTGAGCAGCGAGATGCTATACAGATGAATCCTCGTATGGAATTCTGTTCTATAGGGAATAATATTAGAATGTTTGCAGGATAATATTTAAATTAAATTTTACTCTCAACTGATTATTTCCTTTTTAGAAACAGCCTTTTCTATTAAAAACACACTCAAAATGTTCAAATTAAATCCTTTTGTGGTAAAGTAATGGCTCAGGGCAGCTTCTAAATGGAAGATAAGGAGGCAACAGTCATTTTACTCTAGAGAGTCATAAAATGTTTTCCCCTCCTCTTTTACTGTGACACATCACAACTAAATTGTTTATGTATTATGACCTGCAATTTTCTCTTTGGAAAAATGGTGTTGAGAGGCTTAAACGCAAGCTGTTATCAGAGAGCCATGGGTTTCTTTACTGGTCTCATGCAGGTCACCCTTCTTTAGTTATTTTAAGAAAATATAAAACTATTTCATGCATTATTTTGAATATTAGAATTGCACCAATACACAGAGTATATAATATTTGCTAATATGTGGTTTGCTTTCAATTAGTAGTATTCCTCTCTTTGCTAGAATTGTTATGATAACTAGGTAAGACCATTTCAACTGTGTCTATGACGGATCAGTACTCAGTAAACATTTTCCTTCTTTTTCTATCGATCCAGTGTTAATTTTACATAAATGAAATTTTTCATAAAACGTTTTACCTTTCAATTCACTTCTATTTTAATAACTGTCCCATTGCTAATTTTCGAAGGCCTTAGAGAATGTGGTTTGGATCCTTGTATTCGTCACACAGGTTCAGTTTAGGTATCTGATCTCTCACTCTTCTGGAAGCACTAGGATCAATCCCATACATCAACCCTTCCCCCCGTTTCCACACTGCAACATAAATCCCACAGAAGATCAAAATATCACACATTTATCTTTGCAATCAACTTATCAATATGCCTAGAAGCAAAAGATAAATTTCTTCTTTGTTTGATCAATAGAGTAATAACTGCAAGTGCTATGAATGAAGATAAAGCAATCTCTTCTATTTTCATATCCAACCACATTATTTGACTTGATCTCATCTGTGTCAGAATTCTACCGCCTGGCTACACACAATGCACAGAGCGCATTTCCTTTCATTGATTCTCAATTTCCCCATCATTAATTCCATTGACTGGGTAGAAGGCTTTCAAATTAGAGAAAAGGAAAGCTCAAACAATGAAGTTCCGTCAGTTTAGTATTACCGATTTTCTTCATTCTGTTTTGGGAGGAGGGTGGGCAGGGCTTTTACTGTTGTAGCATTTTTTCATGTTACCCCAGAGAGCAGAAGTAAAGCATGCATAATAATGAAACCATAGTGCCTAGAATAGTGCTTGATGGTATGAAGTTGAACAACAGGTGTTGATAGAACAAATCAGGATTCATAAAGTAATCAATACTCAAATATTATTCATACACTGGATAGTCAACAGATAAATATATATGGGTGGCCTACTTGTACCAAGACTGTGAAAAATGCTGCAACTATTTGGATGAAAAGTCATGATTCCGCCTCCAATGACCTTATAGCCAATTGTAGGTCTCATGTTAAATTATTACAGCACAGATGCATTGGTACAGTGGGAAGAAAGAAGATAGAGCAGCAAGTACCACCTGGAGAAGTCAGGGGGCTTCTCATTTATTCATTCTCATATCACTCATTCTCTTTCATTCTTTTGTCATAGTCCTATTCATTTGTCATATCATACACATGGGTAATAATAAAGCTAATTATCCTATTGCAGATAGGAATTAAATACTTTTTAATAGCTTTCACCTTTGATACAGGTTTCTAAAACTTGAAATCACTTCTTATATTTATCATAATCTATTCCAGCCCCAATATAATTAAATCCTACTTGATTTTACAGCTTATATATTTATTGAGCCTTAAGTGTCCTGCATTTTAATACTATATTCCTCATGTCTAGAATAATGTTAGGTTTAATAAAAAATATGTGTTAAACAAATCAAAGCACCTGTTATATGCCTTACATTCCAGTGGAAAGAGATTTAAAAAAGCAAAACATAAAATACAGTAATAAATTTTGTGAAAGGTATAAAGACAAGGTGATACCAATGGAAGGGGCCAGGTGACTATTTTAAATAGGGTGAACAAGGAAGTTCCCAAGGGAGTGACAACTGATGTGAGACAAGAAAGAGTTTGTGACAAGGTCCTGGGAAGAGCAGTCTGAGCTGACTGTTTAAGGGCTCCTCCCTTGGGAATAATCTTGGGAATCTGGAGAAATAAAAAAAAGGCAGATGTGTCTGGAGTGTAGTGAGAATAGGAGAGAGTTTATTACATACTGTGTGAGAGGTCAAATATGGACAGAACATTTTGGGGTTCTTGGAGAGCAGGATAACAAGTGTGCAATTTATTTTGTAGTCATTATAAAGTCTTTAGAGTAATGGTTCTCAAGCAGGTGACAGTTTGGGCGTTGTAGCAAATATGGACGTATTTGTGGTTGTCACAGATGGGGGGGTGCTACTGGCACATAGTGAATTGAGTCCAGGGATGTCACTAAACATTCTACACTACACAAGACAGTTCTTCACAGCAAAGAATCATCCTGCCGAAAATGTCAATAGTGTTGAGATTGAGAAACCCTGTTTTAGGTGACTGTCAGGAGGTAACCATAAAGTGATATAATCTCATTTACATTTTAATTATTCTGCATGTTTGTTGGAGATTAAATTATGCAGCAGAAAGCACAGAACCTGAATGACCACAAGAGATTTTTGTAGTGGTCAAAAAATTAGACATAATAGCATTTACACTGATCAGATATTTTCTCTGTGTAGTTTTATTTCTGAAAATGATTAAATTTGTGCCATAGATCAACTCATATAATAAGTCATACTCTTAACTAGGTCCTAATGCATTTGTATTCTCTTCACCTCTTGCTGCAAAGTATTGCAGCTTTAACAACTTCAACAATAGAGAAGACAAGGGATCAATCCATCATCAACAGAATAGTTAATATTTCAGTGAAATCTCATATTGATCATACCCCAGCCCCACAATGTTCTTTTTTTATTTATTTTGCTCTCTTCAGGGTCATAATAAATAAAATATGGCATTTTTCCCCATGACGATTTATACTACCAGAAGGAAGATGTAATGTGAAAGCCGAACATTCTCCATTAGCTATTATTTATATACTATTTCTACTTGTCAAATATTATTCACAGAAGATCAAAATATGATGGTGATATTTTTTTTCTCTTCAGTTCTAGGCATTTTGATTAAGTTGTTACACATTCATATATCATTCAGTGAAAAACAGTATTTGAACTAAAGCCAAAAAGAGCAGAAATAGTTTTGATAGTTCAGAAAACAATTCAGTCTTCCAGGAACTGGGAATTTTGAAAGAATTTTCAAGTCTGTCATGTGCTTTGGATCTAAAGCTAATGAAAACAACATTCTGTTCAAAGACCTGTGGTCACCATGAATCACTGACATTTTAAGTATAATCTTTATAGCAAGCTATTCATTCAAATTTCAGGTCTGCCATTTATATTTTTGGACAAATCACAGTCAAATCTCTCCCAGCCAAGTTTACCTCTCTGTACACTGAGGATGATATCAGATATTAAATAACAAGACAATGCATAAGACATACGGTACACGCTGTTAATGTGAAACCAAGGAGTTAAAAGGAATCCTGTTCAGATTTCTATCCAAGTTGTGTAGTCATTGTTGGATTGTAAGGTTTTAATGTGACAGGATCATTTTATTTGGTTAACTCTTCATCAAAACCAGGGATAAGAACTGATGTGAATGTTGCCTGTGTCCTTCCACTTTAATTGTCCAAGTGAAACACACATTTAGACACTTTATCAGCCAGACCCTGACTCTCAACTGCCCTGGCTGACATTGCAGAGATCAGTCAAGTGGTAAATCCCTATCTGCTCAGTTCACAATTGTAAGAAAGAGCAAAAATCCCCTTAGTTATTTGAGCATGGCAGAGAACTTAAGAGAGATTGGACTTTCAGGTGTATAGGTCTCTGAGGAAAAAAACAAAGGAAAGGTTTATCCCCAAGAATGAGTGGGGAAACTTATCACAGAAAAAGAGAAAAAGGAAGGGCTGAAGGGAAGAAAATGGAAGGAAAGGGAAAGTAACACTTTCTAGTACTTATTTTGTGTCCATGTGTGGAGCATGAATTTCGGATATGCGATCTCATTTAATACTCCAAACCTAAGAGCGAGAAAAGAATTTTATTCCTATTTATAGATGAGAAAACTGGGATTACAGAGAGAAGTTGATTAAATAAATTGCCTACATATTTACAACTGGAAAATAGTAGAACTGCGATTTTCACATGAATGTTGTCTCCACACAAAGCCAGTAATCTCTCTACTGCGGTACGTTTTCTATCTGAATCATAGTGCTTTGTGAAATGACATGTCAATTAAGCATTGACCACAACAGCAAAAAATACTTTTGCATCATATTTACATTCAAGCAAATACTTGAAACAAAAATTGAGACAAACAGAGAAAGACAAATACTATATGATTCCACTCATATGTGAAATTTAAGAAACAAAACAAATGAGCAAAGGGGCAAAAAAAAAAAAAAGAGAGAGAGAGAGAGGCAAACCAAGAAACAGACTCTTAGCTATAGAGAACGCATTGATGATTACAGAGGGGTGGTGTGTGGGAGGATAGGTTAAACAGGTGATGTGGATTAAGGAGTGTACTTGACGGGGTGAGCACCAGGTGATGTATGGAAGTGTTGAATCACTGTGTTGTACACCCGAGATTTCTATTACACTGTATTAACTAATTGGAATTTAAATAAAAACTTAAAATTGAGACAAAGACACAGTGATGTAGCTCACACAAAAAGTAAGGCTATAAAGGTTATATATCAGCAGTCTCAAATGATCATACAGAGGTGATTAATTAGGATTTAATTTACTCTAAGATTTTAAGAGAACAATGTAAAGTAACCCTTAACCTACATGTTATTCGTTAAAAATGAAAACAAAAACTATTTTTTCCACAGAATACATGATAATGTTTTCTGACACTAGTTTGATCTGACAAACTTTGTTTTCTGACACTCCTTTGATTTCCTCTTTAGGACTCTTGACATTTAAGTAAAACTACCAATAAGTGAGAGTATTTCCCTAAGTTCAGCTGTTTCATTGTCTCATTTAAAAAGATGTTTACTTAGAAACTGCATTCAACTATGCTTTGTCCTGACCTTTCCTTTTCTGGATAAAAGAAAAAAAATACATAAATCTTTACAAAAAAGAGAAATGAAAACACTTGAAAAATATAATATGGCTGAAAATAATAATTATAGGAAAGACTTTTTAAAGCAGCAAATATCTATAGTTTATATAGTTTATAGTATAGTTTATAATATTCTCAACAAAGCTGTTACCTATCAATACTGTTTTCCTGCTCACAATTTGAGTAAAATATTCTTATATATTCTGAATACAGATGTTCAACTTTCTCTCTTCTGAAACTGGCACATAACTTTGTGGATTTGGATTAAGGTCAAGTAATTTCTAATTATTGGTCATCAACCTTTAGAAAATTAGACTCACAATTAATGAATATATAAATACATAAACACATAATTCATAGGTGAAAAGAGCAACCACTTTTTTACAACTATATGTACAGTTAGCTTGGATGTGTCAGCAGAATGAACTCAAATTAGGAGTCATGAGTCCCTGGGGAATTGGGAAATTGATTCAAAATTTCTAAGTTTCTTTTGCCTCATCTGTTCATTGTTCAGAATGTGACAAGATGATCCCTTCTGGCTTCGAACCATCTGACCTTCAGCCTAGTTTCTTCTGCTGAACTAATTTATTTTGTTTCAACCATCTTAGAACTTCTCTATTTCCTTCTGGCTCTGGGAAAAATAAAGAAGTAAAAGAGTTTGGTTGGTTGGATGGATGGATGGATGGATGGATGGATGGATGACAGGTAGATAAAGATTTAGAGTAAATATCTATCCTGTAAAAACTAACAATAGGTAATGACTATTTTCTTAATAAACAAACGCCAATGAAACAATTCTCTCTCTCTGAACCCAATGGAGAATTTCACTAGGAATATTTGATGATAAAGACTCCCAGGCCGAGCTGCAGTTTTAAAAATTGCTTCAGGAAAAGAATATTTTAAAACTATTTTATGAATATATTTCTTAATCAAAAACATTTTTAGACAAATATTTTAATGTACTTCACATGGAAAATGCAAAACATTTCTAAATTAACAAGGAAGATTAAAAGTGAATAAAGGTAAAATACTTAAGATTTTAAAACTGAATCAAAATTATTTATGTAGCAAGGAAAAGTTACCAGATTCAGAGCTCTCAACTCAGACTTATTGGGATATAACCTTAAAAAAAGATTTAACTTTCATAAGTCCCAATTTTCTGTTGTGAAATGGATTAACCAAACATGGATTGATACTATATTTGTCAGTTATTTATAAATTGTAATCTCAATATCAATATCCATCATGAAACTATTATATATATGTAGATAGTTGTATTTCTCTGAGGCAAATTTTTTATTGATTTCTGAAAATTGCTTCTCTTGCGGTTTTATGACATCTCTAATTGGTTTCTCTTGAGAAAAAACAGGTTTAGTCTATTATCATTTCCTTTCCCTAAATTTGCTTGCCTGTGTTTTTGATGAAGGCTTCTGATTTCTCAGACTGGAGGGGGAAAAGAAAAAAAAAAAAACCTCTTAGGTTTTACTTAGGCTTCTTTCCATTTTTATATTTTTGGGTTCCGTTAAAAAAAAAGAAAAGAAAAAACAATGTCTACTTCTAAAGTTTAATTTTCTTCAAGTAATAAGCATCTTAATGTGAACCAGAGAAAAGCATCTTGAAAGAGGAAATACTAAAGGGGTAGCTAATGTCTTAGATGCCCAGAAATCTCTGCAAAGATTATTCCTATTTTTATTTTTTTTCCTTAACCATTTTTTTTTTTAAAGTAGTTCTTTGGTACTTTGTCCTTTGCTTATATGTAAAGGGTAGAATAGTCATTACAGGAAATGAAGACTCCATTAGCTTGAGTGGTGCCCTTTGGCTGATAGACATAATATTCTTAAACTAGAGTACTTTGCACTGCCAATCTCTACTAATGGAGAATCACTACATGTATATCTATGGCCATCCTAAAATACTTTTTCTCTTTATAAAGAATTGGACAGAAACAGGTAGAACATGAAAAATCATTCATTAAGTGCAGCAAGAAAGCCATTAGGATCATAATTCCCAAGCATTAAGGAAGAGAAAATGAGCCTTGGAGAAGAATAATCTTATGTATGTACATATGTCATCAAGCTTACTTCTAATGGGGAAAAAGAGAGAGGTGAAAATGCTCCAAATGATATATAAAGACTTTTTTTCTGAGAGAAACAGTACCTTCATAAATATCCAAATAAGGTGCTTGCAAAAGTCTCTCAACCTATCTAACTTAACATAAAATGTTAAGTGAATCCCTTTTGCCTCTGGTAAAAATATATTTTGCAGATTTCTATTTCAGAGATTGATGGCTCAATCTTAAAAGCCAGTGTAATGGAAGAGGCGAAATGAATAAAACTAGCTAAAGAATAAAGTAAATAAAAAATGCTATCTCTGTGCTTTTCTATACAAAATTTTCTAAATTTAGTTCAGTGAAATTGAAAAATCTGTTAATGCTAATTACTACATTAGCTACCAGTGATATTTTCCTTATAAATGCGTTTATTAAGCTTCTTATGGTGACGTAAGACTGATTGACAGTTGTGTGGGTAGGCAGTTGTGATTCCTAGTCAATGTTTACCAACGGAGAAGCAGAGAAGTAGAAGCAGAATGACTTAAATTGTGAACCCAATACATGCATCTAACTCTGCAATTAAGGCTTCATGACCACACTAGAAGTTTCATAGGGGCACACCTCCTTTCCTCTATCCCAGAAAATAGCCATCTAAATATTTCTGATGTTTGGTTCACACGTAAGACATCTTCAAGTTACTACTCTGTTTTAGTAACAAGTAAAAGGCTGAACAGTCAAAAATCAACACTTTTTGGATCCTTAAGAGAGGAGAAAACAGAGCAAACCATTGCTCCCAATATTGGAGAGACGGAGGAATACAGAGACGTAGCTTACCTGAGGAGACACTCAGAGGAAACCACCTCAAGAATCAGTATCCAGGTAGGAAAACTGGACGTGAAATTGACGAATTGCCAGAAGCTCAGTGTGGATAAGTCAGGAGTTAACTTCCAGGAATTTGACCAGATTCTCAAGGTGAACACTGAACGAAAATCCCCTGACGCTTCTGGCAGGGAGAGGGGAGAAGGAACCATGTTGAAAAACACAGGAGCGTTCTATTCTTCTTAACGAGGACTGCCTTCAGGGGAAACTAATTAACCTGAGGATAACCTGCTGGGGTATTATCACAGCCTAACTGACTTGGGTGAAAGGAAATATCCAACTCCAATTTGCTCTACCTATCCTGTTTCACAAAAAAAAAAAAAAAAAAGGAGGAAAAACACTGAGAAGCTCTATGAAGTTCCTCATACAGATTAATAGGTTCACTAAAAACCTGAGTCCTAATTATAGGACCATAGAATGCCTCCCCTGACCACACATCTCACCACCACATTACTAAAGCCTATTTACAGAAATTCCTTTCACTCTGTACATCTTGCCCAGCTGTCAGGGAAAAGTACAAGGCCAACCGAAGGACAAAAACCACAACTTTAAGACAGAGAGAGAACACATCAGACCAGGTGAAGTAGGGATGTTGGGATTATAAGCTATGATTGTTATGCTAAAGGCTCTGGTGGATGAAGTAGACAGCATGCTGGAACAGATGAGCTACCTAAGTGGAGAGAGAAATCCTAAAAAAAGAACCCCCTTCCCCCACCGAAATATTAAAGATAAAAAACACTGTAACAAATATGAATCTTTTTGATGAGCTTGTTAGTAGATTGAACAGAGCTGAGAAAAAAAAATCCAAGCTTGAGGACATATCAGTAGAACCCTTGAAAACCAAAAGGCTAGGAGAACGAAGGCTAGAAAAACAGAACAGAATATCTAAGGACTGTGGGACAACCACAAAGGTACTTGCAGCAGCATAATGGGAATGCCAGATGAAGTAAGAGCAAAAACAGAAGAAATATTTGATAAAATAATGACTAACAACTTCTCCCAAATTAATGTCAGACATTAAACCACATATCCAGGAATCTCAGAGAACAATACCCAGAATAAATGCAAAAACTAAAAATCCTAAAACTCAACTTTTTCTAGTCATAATTTTCAAGCTACAGAAAATCAAAGATAATGAATGAATTCTGAAAGAAGCCAGAGGAAGAAAACAGCTTACATAGAAGAATTATATCCAACCAAACGCATGACCCATGAAAGAATTAATCAGCAAACTGGACTTCATTAAAATTAACAACTTATGTTTTGCAAAAGACAATATCAAGAGAAAGAGAAGACAAGCCACAAACTAAGAGAAAACATGGGAAAAAGACACATCTGACAAAGGACTGTTGTCCAAAATATACAAAGAACTCTTAAAACTCAACAAGTAGAAAACAAAGAACCCAATTAAAACATGGGCCTAAGACTTTAAGAAATACTTTACCAAAGAATATATACCTCAAACAGTGACACTCTTGGGGGCTAGGGTCTTTAAGGAGGTAACTAAGTTAAAATGAGGTCCTGAGTGTGGGCCCTAATCCAGTATGACTGGTGTCCTTATAAGAGGAGATTTGGACATAGGTACATACAGAGAGAAGACCATTTGAAAACTCAGGGGGGAGAAGACTATGTACAAACCAAGGAGAGAGGTCTCAGAAGAAACCAACCCTGTGATACCTTGATCTCAGACTTCTACATAAATACATTTATGTTGTTTCAGTCACCAAATCGGGGACCCTTTTGTAACGCAGCGGGAGTACACTGATACAGTTGCCCAGTTGAAAAGTGGTGGGAAGAAACAGAGTCAAGGAGCCACCATGGACATAAAACCAAATTCTAAACTATTTATAGGAAGAACCAAATGGAAAGCCGTGTTGTCTTCTGACATTAGTGGTAGTGGCGGGAGGGAGAGTAGGAAGCAAGAGAACAAGAAAAGCAGAAGGTATAAAGGCAAGGAAGGCAGGGAACATGACAGAACTCACATAGCAAGGTGACTCCTTCAGAATGAAGTGCTGGATTACAAATATGATGACAAGATGAATGCTAACCCTTGCAGACTCTGGATTTTATTCGTGTACAAAAATAGTCATTGTTTCATATGAAATGTAAAGTGAATGCTAACAGTGCACTAACATTATTTTTTAAATCTCAGTATCACAGACATTTCAAAGCAACTGAAAAGCAAGAGAGGCTGTTTTAAGATGTTTATTTTTAATAAAACACTGCTTCCATACTTGGATTGCAAATTTTCCAGAGTCTAAATCACAATAAATATAAAACATTGAACACCAGAGAATTTTAACTATCTCCTTGAACAATGTAAACACAATACTTACAGAGCTTTGTGAAAGAAGGAAGTGTTCTCTTTTTAAATCTGTAACCAGATGTGAGATTACTGGTCTTTGTTTCAACCACAATGACGAAGGAGAGGAAGAAATTAATTGCAATTCTGATGAATGGAATGCCTGACAAAATAATAGTTTTTAGCAGATCATTGTTTTCACTCTTTAATTTCTATCCAGCGAAGTTTTATTTCAATGGTACATCATCATAATTGCCATTTTTATAAACATCAAACTGTGCAGGTGCGATTGCAAACTCACCCTCTGCGGCAAATACAACGAACTAAAAAAAATGTAGAGCAGATTATGAAATTGCAGAATTTCTTTGAGCATATGGTGATATGTAGAATGTCTGCTTTAAAGAAAACTGAAAAATGACGGGCCCTTCCAAACTGGTAGCCAGCCATAAGCAAAAGAGCCCCTAGGTTTTTATATTTGCTTATTTAATAATTCACTTCCATTGCCTTTCACAGATTTTGTCCTTCTGCCATGTGTGCTCTACTGTAATATTAGGTTTAGTGCATTTATGTCCTTCAAATTAGCCCTTAATTAGATATCAGCACTGAATTTCTCATTGGTCAGTGAGTAAGATAGGAGTTAAATTCAGGTTGGCTCATGAATGGAACATCTTTAAGGGTACCGCGGGATGCCACAGCAACATTGACATGATTAGTGGGACATGTAATTTCCCAAAAGCTCATTCCATGAAATTTGAGATTAAACACTAAAATAAGTTTCTTATTCTTCAAGCTTGGGCGTCAGCTCATGTGCTTTGGGTACTGTCTAAGGACCTGACGATATACTCAATGTAGAAATGTGTATTTCAGGCATTAGAGCTCAGTTTTTAGCTGTTTTTCATTAATTCATATATAAATTGCAAACTCCAGCTCAAGTCTAAAGAAAAGAAAAACTGATAACACATACAATTAATTTCACTTTTTAATAAATGTATCAGATTAGTGCATGATCCATATGATAATCTGAGAGAAAGATTATAAATATAGTATTATTTTTTGGTGACCAGAAATATTTACTACCCACAATATGTTCCCACTTAGATGTTTAATTGCTAAAATTTCACTATGATGAAGTCATTCTTTTGGGCTAATACTAAATTACTTCTTTCTCCTAAGAGAATGGTTATATCAACATTCACCCTGAAAGTTTCTTTTCATGGCTTCATAACATCTTAGCTTTGGAAATATACTTAGTGGAATTTATTTAGTCAAACCAATTTTATGCATGAACCTCCTCTCCAACCTCTCTGAAATTTGTTTTCTCTTTGAAAATACTCCATGGCTCAGAAGACACTTCCATTCCATTTTTTAATTCTTCTAATTTTAGGAAAAAACACTAGAAAAACATTTTCCATTCTCAGAAAAAAAATAGCGGATTTTTGCTGTTCTGGCTGGCTTCTGGAGTTACATACAAGAAATCAGTCCACGGGATCACTTTTTAGATATCTGAAAATGTGTATCATGTTCCTATTTAACCTTCCTTGTTTTAAACTAAATAATCTTACTTCTTTCAATGATTTCTTCTACGGGATACTTTCTTGATGATTTACTTAAGAAACTCAATTGATAATGGTAAAAAGTTAATATGTGCCAGGTGGTCTTCCAGGTATTTGTATGGTGGTGACTAAACACAGCTCCTGCATTCATGGCTTTTAGAGTTGAAGGAGGAGAGAGACAAAACAAGTAAGTAAATAAGCATAAAAGTCTGACAATTATTAAATGCTATGGAGGAAACTCTGAGGGGGCCATGAGAGAGAATTACAAGAATTTAACCAGCTTACAAATAGCCAGGCATACATAAGTGGAGTCAAACGAAAGAAAGAAGGATGTTCTAGAGAGAAGGAACAGACAAATGACAAATTGGAAGAATATATTGACAATTTCAATCACAGGAAAAGCACTACTACCCTGAATATATAGACAGTTATCAAAATCAAATAGATATATCTAGGATTCTAGAACAGGAAAAGACATGAGTAGAAAAACTGATGGAATTTGAATACTGTGTGTAGTTCAAAAAAGTGTTAATTGACTGGTTTTGATAGGTATGCTATGGTTATGTAAGATATTAACATTGGGGGGACTGGGTGAAGACTATAACTTTCTGTAATACAAAATTAGTTCAAATAAAAATGTAAAAAAAAAAAAATCAAAGCATCTGTAAAGGAAAGCACCTTACAGAAAAATGCAGACAAAGGTCCCTTAAACATGTGAAAAGATTATGAAATTTACTCATAGTAGAAGAAATGGAAAATAAAACTTTAGTAAGATCTTTTCCACTGTGACAATGCTTGGCAGAAATTTTATATGATAACAATAAACTTCTTAGATAAATCTCTGAAAAAATAGTCACTATCTGACTTTGCTTGTCAGACAGCAAAATGATGCAACCACTATTGATGGGAATTTGGTGAATTTACATCAAAATTACAAACATGACTATCTCATGAAAATTGCACTTACAAGAATTTAGAAGACTAATGTGCTGCACTTATGAGAAATTGTCATTGAGCTACACTCCCACCAACATGAAACAATATGTGCACACGATTATTGCTTATTCATTCCGGAATGATGTGGCAAAGCAAAACAATGGAAACCACATGCATGTCATTCATAAGAGACTGGGCTGAAAATCCTATGGTGCATTCACATAATGCAGCACCATGACACTTAATCACAATGAGGAAGACCTCTATAGACTGACAGTATTTTTCAGCATGAATTGTCAAATGAAAAAGGACAGGTATGAAAGAATGTATATGGTAGGCTACTTTTTGTGTGAGACAGAAGGAGAAATGCGAATGTGTGTGTTTGTGTGTGTGTGTGTGTGTGTGTGTGATGTTCATGTTTATTTTTGCAAAAAGAAAAGAAACGGAGAAAAGATAAACCAGATATTAATGGAAAATGTTACTTTTGCAGCATGAGTAGTATAGATGAGGGACTAGGAATGGGAGTCTGAATTTTCCAAGTATATTTTTTAAAATGGTTTGAATTTTAATACACGTCCATGTTTTGCAAATTTGAAATACAAAATAAATTATGGAAAAAACTTTCAAATTGACTAAAAATAGAAATTATAAAATTCAACTTTATATCAAATTCAAAGTATGAAAACAGACTAAATAATTTTTTCACATAACTTTTTAACACCCTTCTCAAGGAATAAATTCTAAGGGCAAAGAGATCTTTAAAAAAAAAAAAAAACAACCCAAAGTCTTGAGATTGATTTATAGGTCTGTTGTTGGTAAAGGCACTGGTGATAGGACTCAAAATTATTTTTAATATATTCACGAATAGGGTAAGTGAGTATATATACTGAATATTTTTGGAAACCAGAGATTTCACTGACTAAGAAGATAAAGGTAAATGTGAAGTAGGGAGAGTAAGGATGAATGCTGTGGGGTTGGTTGAGAATTGGACATATTAATATAGGTTTGTATTCTGTAAAACTATTTTTCTAGGGGTATCCACTCAGAGGGCTTAGAAATAATGACACCTCAGTATCCTAAGGATGTCTAGGCCCCAGATATTGGTTTCTAAATACCATTTCCTAGTAAAACAAACCAGGCTCCTTGCAGAAATGAATGGTTCTGAATTTAGACAGAAAAAGCATAAAATGAATTTAGAACACTGTGCCTGAAAACAAGGACATAGGAGCTAGTGTGTTGGGACTTCCATGTATCAAAGATGAGACAATTTGAACATTAAACTGAATATTGAATAATAAGATAGATTATCACACATGGAATTTTTAGAAATTACACCTGTAGTGATACTAAAAATAATAATAATGATGATGATGGCAATGATAATAATAGAGATGAAGAGCAAGAGAAGGGGGGCTCTCTTTTATAGGAAAATTCTAGCTAATACATGTAGAAGAAATGATAGAATTAGCAAAACACCATTTCATAATCCCGATGTAATAGTTAATCCAGGTAAGGGTCATCAAAAGGTGCTAAAACCATTTGATAAAATGTTTCAGAGGAACTGAGTATGCACATAACCACCTTCCAGAAAGACTACCTTTTATAATTTCTATTGACCAGGCCCCTAATCAAGTCATCAAATTCAACACTATGAATATTGTGAAACAGAATGTTACACACCTCCAGGATTGATGCGCTAAACATACAAACATCACTTTTGTAACATTCTTTCCCAATGTGTGGAATCTTAACCTAGTAATGAGGAAACAACTGGTTACATGTAGAATGTAGGATGTTTTGCAGGGCAGGTGGCATAAACTCCATGAAAAAGCATATGCTGTGAAAAAAAAAAAGAGGTAAAGGGGCTGTCTTAGATTTAACGTAACTAATAAAGCATACAAATCAAATACATCGACTTTTACTGGATCTTCGACTTTAAAATAATGATAAATGAAATTTTGGTGCAAACTAAATATAGACTATATATTAGATTGTATTATTGAATTAATGTTACTTTTCATTAGTGCTGCAGCAAATGTCTTTATTCTTATGAGATGCTTGCTAAAGTATTTTGGGATAAAGTGTCATGGTCCCTTCAATTTATTTTCAAAAGATTGACGGGGTGGGAGAGGATGTCGACAACTGTTAAAAAATGTCACTCTTTGGTGACTGTAGGCAAATACATGCAGTTGTTAACCGTATCTTTTTTTTTTTTTAACCTTTTCTTATGAGTAACAGAGGTGGAGGAATGCCAAGTAAATTAAAATCATATATTGAGTTTATAACAGAGTAATATTCATTTCAAGCTCTTCTAAAGTACCATTTACATCTACAATAAAAAATAGAATATAAACAGATGTCCTCGGAATTTCAACTCTTTCTTTTATGTGTTTATGACTAATCTGTTCTGACTTGTTTCTTACCAATAAATCCTTTTGAGGTCGTGATACTTTAGGTACCCTCAAGTGAATTAAAGCACTTGAAAACTCCGCATTGAAGTCAATCAACTCTTATTTAATGCCTATTGTGAACCACGTGCTATGTTGGCAACTGGAAAATAAGAATGAATAAAAGTCTCACACTGTACTGTGGTATAATATGGTAAGTATAAGTAAATGTAAACCAGAGAAATATAAACAAGAAATATTTCAGAAGGAAAATGAGGCGAAAACCAAAACCATTTAAATTCCTCATGATTTTGCTCTTCAGTGACATTGAAGCTACTTTTTTTTTTTTTTGTCTTTCGGTTGAAGATGGAGAGAAAGTGATATGAGCACCTGGAAGCAATTTGCAGATAAATTCAATCATTTGGGGATGTATTCTTGCATCGTTTGCCCTTTTATAAAGGACAAAGAAAGACAAAAAAATAAAAAGGAAGGATGCGAGAAAGGAGCTTCTGAGATAGCTAGATGTTAAAATCATTATATATTTTGGAAATACTAGACTATACATAAGTGTGCCTGTCTATAATTTGCTCTAACTGTTGCAATTTAGGAAATGGGAAGAAAATGTGATCTAAAACTGTATACTAAAATAAAACTAAGAATTACTCTTAGGAGACCATTATTGGTGGAATTGTGTACTCTCAGAAGTTCTGTTGGAGTCCTAACCTCCAGTGCCTCAGAATGTGACCTTAGTTCGAAATAGGATCATTGCAGGCATAACCCATTAAGATGAGGTCATACTGGAGTACGAAAGGCTTCTAATCCAATATGACTGGTGTCCTCATAAGAACAGAAGAGACAGAGATACACACACCCACCAGGGGGGAATATCACGGGACAACAAAGGCGGAGATTGACAGCTGCAAACCATGGGACTCCAAAGACTGACAGAAAACCACCGAAGCTGACAAAAGCAAAGAAGGATTCTCCTCACAGTTTTCGTGAGGGAACATGGCCCTGTTAACACTTTGATCTTCGACTTTTAGCCTCCAGAACAATGAGAGAGTAGATTTTTATTGTTTTAAGCTGCCCAGTTTGTGGTACTTTGTAATGCCAACTCTAGGAAACCAACACAGAAGCATATGAAGATTAATTCTATGCCTTCCATTATATGTTTAGGCAACAAAAAAACCCCAAAACTATCAGTGGGATGTACTTCTGTAACATGTCAAATATATACTCAAAAGCTCTGTTTCCTGAAAAGATCAAATACAGATGTTATCTGTAACAACACTTCAAAGTTACCTCTGAACTTTCTTCTGGGAAACTGCCAGAGTTGGAACCAAGGCCCTCACTTTCATGAAACATGAAAGCTGCAAGGCCTGACCATCAGATGAGTTTTAGTTTACATCTCTTTTTATTCTGAAGATGTAGGACAAATCTTCTCCAAGCAGTTTATAAAATATTCTCAGGCCTTTGTTTAGGAGTTAATAATAATCCTAGTACTCATGCCTTCTTCCGACCCTCTGTTTTCCAACTGAGGCAAAAAGAAAAATCAAGTGAAAATCCTATATCAAATCAATAATACCTCCTAATACCTTCCAATTTTATATACCAATGATATCTCAATAAAACTAAAAATCAATCAAAAATCAGATTGTTCGCAAACTTACAAGCCTTTATTCATAATTATGGTAAAAAATTGATTAAGAACTATGGTTAAGCCAGGAAGTATAAGAAGGATTTAACTATCCCCACAATTCCCAAGTGACTTAGCGTCTGCAGAAGAGATTCTAGTCTCAATTTGTACCCCTGTTTACAGCTGAAGAATATGGGTGGTATCCCACAAGTTTCCATCTTTGTGTGTGTGTGTCCTACAGAAGGTGCAAGAAGGAGTATTGCATCTGGATGCTTGTCTTTACCACAAAGATTCTTAGCCAGTAGTAAAACGTTGTCCAAGAATAGCCTAGAGGCTCACCAACAAAATGTAGAAGCAGAATCAGGCACATATGGGATGGAGTTGAAGAAAAATAAATAATTCCTTATCTAGGAACCATGAACTATCATATTCTTTTTTTTTTTTTTTTAAGATTTTATTTATTTATTTGACAGAGACAGCCAGCGAGAGAGGGAACACAAGCAGGGGGAGTGGGAGAGGAAGAAGCAGGCTCCTAGCAAAGGAGCCTGATGTGGGGCTCGATCCCAGAACGCTGGGATCACGCCCTGAGCCAAAGGCAGACGCTTAACGACTGCGCCACCCAGGCGCCCCGAACTATCATATTCTTGACTTTAGTGTGCAAGTCATCAGCTGCAGATAGTTCCAAATTTGGTGATACTGTGAGGCATTGCAAATGTCTGGATGTTGTTTTTATGTATACATGCCACAATGTATTTTTAACAATTTCACATAGCTCTGTTAGACAAAGCATCTGCATTCATTTATGAAACACTCAAATCACATTAAAGAAAGCAAAGCATTTTTTTTTTGAGAGAGAGAGAGAGAGAGAGAGAGAGCGAGCACGTGTGCCAGGTGTGGGGATTGGAGGGGAGGGGCAGAGGGAAATGGACAGAATCCAAAGCAGGCTCCCAGAGCCCTGAATGTGAAGCTGATGTGGGGGTTGACCTCAAGACCCTGAGATCATAACCTGAGCCAAAATGAGGACTGGGATGCTTAACTGACTAAGCCACCCAGGCTCCTCAAAACAAAGCATTTTTAAAAACTCTCATGTTTCAATTGGCTTTTAAATTGAAATGCTTGGTCCCATTTTGAAATATCTACTCTTGATTGTCACCATTCCCAAACGGAGTTACTTTGTCCTGTATCAAATACGATTATAGGTCTTGAGCTGACTAATCTATAATGTGTAGATCTTGTTTCTGAAGGTATACATGAATATTTTATGAAAGAGAAAAATCTTTATTTTCAAATTTTAATACCAAAGAAAGTTATTGGTGGAGATATATGTTTAACATGAAAGAACAATTATCTTCTCAGAGCACACTAGTATTTTTAAAATATCCTAGGGCATTTCAAACCCCCTGGCCTTACAGATAAAACACCTTGATTGTAATTAAGAAATCTGGCAATAATCAGTAAAATGCACAGATTAGCCTTAACTGATACAGTTCAGAGCCCAATCGATATTTTTGCTGGTTCCTTAGCAATTGATTACATGGATTATTATGTTTAAATCTGTGCATCATTCTTCTATTTAGTATCTTCCACCACATCTTTTTAGGAGGCTGGAATTCGGTTACACTAGTCCCCTAAACCTGCTTCTAAACTTTCTTGAAGTTAATTTCTCAATCCCATATATTACCATATGGCAGGTTCCCCTGAAGCAGTTTGTTTGAGCCCACTCTGTACTACCAGCCCTTCTTGTCTTCATCTGAATAGATTTCTTTGGAAAAGTAACTGGTCATTACCTAATCACCTCTCTACCCCAGAAGATCTGCTAAAATTCTGAGAGTGTTCCAGTTACAAATTTCTGCATAACAAGCTACCCCATGAGTGAGTGGCATAAAACAAAAGCCATTTTATTCTGCTCATAGATTCCGTGGGGCAGGAATTTGGACAAGGCACAACTGCTGGTGTTTGACTCTGTTTCACACTGTCTGGGGATTTCCGCTGGGAAGAATCGCCTGAATTTGACTCAAAGGCTGGGGTGGGGGTGTGGCTACACTCAGCTGGAGGCTTATCATTCACAAACCTGGCACCTGGGCGGGGATGACCGCAGTGCTGAGCTTAACTGACTCTATCCCCTGGAGCTACGAACGTCCCTTCCATGTTCTTTGGACTTCCTCACAGCATGGCTGCCTCACTGTAGTTGAACTTTTCATAAGGTAGCTCAGGGCTCCATGAAAAAGAGCAGAAGTGTCATGGCTTTATATCTGCTAGCCTTAGAAGTCACCTGGAGTCAGGACTGCTGTACTCTATTGGTTAAAGCAGTTACAAGTCTGTGCAGATAAAGGGGAAAGGCTATAAATGCTATCTATCAATGGGAGGAGTGTTAAAGAATTTTCAACTACATTTTACAATTATCTCACGGTTTCAACAACTCAATGGATATAGGACAGATGAATCCTTTCTACTCTCTTCTGAAAGCTCAAAACGGGCACTTTGTGGGAGACCTGATGTCATATATGAAGGAGAGATGTACCACTCACTTGGCAATGCTCTAGTAAGTCTTCTGTGTAACCTCGTGACTAGAAAGGATGCGAGGTTACAAGGGGACTTCCTAAACATGCCTATTTGCCCAAAACAAGAGGAGAATTGCCTTCTAATTATAGCTTGTCAATATGTTTTACACAATCCTTAGCGAGAACAAAAATTCCAAAGAGAATTTCTTCTCCAGAAGAAAATTAGGAATAATACTAAAACTCAAGAAACACAACAATGATCATTTAATAAGCTTTTATTATTTGCTAGGCACCATGCTAAGTGCTTAAACTTCTTTATTATTTCACTAATCCTCAAAACTATTTTATGAAGATGGTATGATGGTTCATGTAATATCAATAAAATCAGCAAGGTTGAGCAATTTGATCAGAGTGACACAGCTAAATTTGTCACAGCAGATATCTGTACATGTGCTTTTCCGACACATAAGAACTCTGCTCTGGGAAGTTGGTTTTGGTAAGAGCTGGGAAATGCACAAGCCCGAGAACAGGTATCAGGTGACTTTACTTCAGACGAGGGGTTATCCTGTAGCTAGGACGAGTAAACTCAGATTAAAGGGGAAGATTCATGTACTTGGCTAGTTTCACCGTGCAAGCAGACGTTTATAGGATTTCATTCTGTTTTAAAGTTGAGAATTCTTTGCATTAAAAACTCTCTCTTTTTTTTTTCTTCTGTTAGAGTCTATAGGGCACACTGTGGGTTTTGGTCCCATTTTCTCTGGAGTATTCAGGTTGCTATCACTGGCTGACTTTATGAGAGACCATTTGAAAAAAGGTAATTTGGAACATTGTCTATTTAATGATAGAAGTAGAGATTCAGCCATTTCATATATAGTCCATACTCCTGTTTTTTATAAGTCAAGGAAAAATAAAAAGTGTTAAGCGGGGAGCAAAAAAGCAAAGAACCTTAACATGGTAAGTATAAGCCATCTTTAAGAACTACCATCTGACTTATGGGCCACGACATTGAATACTGATTGCTAATAGGTAGGAAATGGGTCTAACACAATGTCAAAAATTTCAAAATAGTCCTTTAAGAGAACTTTGTCATCAAAGGGTATAAGAAATCGGAATGGTTTGCCAAGGGAGTTAGAATTTCAAACTTTCGCTACAGTAAAAGAAAAAGTAAAAAGAAAAAAAAAACAGCAAACATGTGTTCATTTTTAAATTGCTAGAACATTTTGCATTGATTTCTATTTTCTTATAGTTTGCTGGAGAAACTAGAAAATGCAATTCCATTGAAAAACTCCCAACTCCAGCAGTAGGGAATGGAGAACTATAAAATGACCAGACATAGAGCCGAATAGCTGGGAGCTCACATGCAAACGTAGGCCAGGTGGGAGGGGAGAGCCACCGGGACACTCACAGGAGGTAAAAAGACTGATAGTTTATACAGACAGAGACAGGAAGGTAAGAAGGCGAGGGCTGGAGCATCATGATTGCTGTAGTTGTGAGTCTTCCTGCCTGGGATATTCTTTATACTCACACTGAGCTTCAGTTCTGACATTTATGCTTTGCTCATTCCATCCCTGTGAAACCAGGACTAACTCTACTTAATTAGAAAAGAAACCTCAGTAAGCACAGGCTTTTATTTTTCCTAAATGGGAAAGGGGATGCCATAGATAATTGTTTTGTCATCAAGGCAAGATCAAATTGCTGACCCTCTAATTATATTGGGCAAAATAACAACGGATCTTACTGATGGCTCTCCTAATTCTGGAGCTCAGAAATCAAATTAAAATGGGAGATATTATGCTTACGGACTAATTTGCCCAGAGTTCATTATATTGGAGGCTTACAAAAGAGCTTTGTGACTAATTACTTTGCATTGTCTACTTCCTCAATATTAGAGCTGATATCATCTATCTACGTATAATCAAATCAGATCAATGTCAAATCAATGATCTGACAGAACCAAGAGTGAATTTCATGCATAGTTGAGTCTGAACAAGCTTAAACATGCATATACTTCAAATATATATGTGATCTGTAGCATTAGTTTTCCTGGAATAAGAGTTCTAGTTTTTCTGGAATTATGCATAGTACACTCAAGTTTGCCAAAAAATATAGCTCTTTATTCCCTAAAAGTGACATATCCTCATGAATACCTCTTGTATCCCATGCCTGCACTGGGTAAGAAGAGTAAAAAAGAATCAAAGTTCATTTTTTTTGAGGAGGGGCGTGGTCAAGTCTGGTCATCTCAGTTTAATTTTATGATTTGACGTATATTTTTAGGAGATTGGTTTCTTTGAGATATATAGCCAGTGTTTCAGTTCTCCTCCTTTCCCCTGCTACACTTCAAGGTAGTGTATTGTATGAGGGGGCTTACTGTTCACATATCATCACATGAACAGGGTCTTAAAATTGACTTAGGTGTGTTGTGCTATTCTCTGGACTGATGACTCCTCAAGTACGGACATTCTATTGGTGTCAGTTAAACTGATGGGATATACAGTTTCAGGTTGGTCAGGGTGAGCCTCTGTCTGATCAAGCTCCATCTTAACTCCTGCTGTTTCTCTCTCTTGGTCCAGGTCTAACAGTGATATCCAGGGGCACCTGAGTGGCTCAGTTGGTTAAGCCTCTGCCTTTGGCTCAGGTCATGATCCTGGGGTCCTGGAATTGAGCCTCACATTGGGCTCCCTGCGCAGTGGAGTCTGTTTCTCCCTCTGCTCCTATCCCCCACTTATGCTCTCTCTCACTCTTTCTATATATATCAAATAATTAAATAATATCTTTAAAAAAACAAACAAAAAACCAGTGATATCCATAGCCTAATCCAGGTGTCCAGGTGGTCTATTCTTTGGCCCTTGCCTGAAGGGCCCACCTTGCCCCTCCTGTGAGCCTCCTCTATTTCCCAAGCTATCATCACTCCTAAAAGAAAACAGATGCATGCATCCACACTATCTGGGAATGTAAGAAAGTGAAACCTAGGCTTTGAAGAACAGATGGGGGTGGACAAAAAGGTGATGGTGAGTGGAATGCAATTTTCAAAGGCTGGTCAGAAAAGCGCTTGCTGGTAGAGTGCTTGAAAAGAATAAGAAAATGTTATAAACTGAATTATGCTCTCCCAAAATTTATAGGTGGAAGCCCTAATCACAATGTGACTGCATTTGGAGATAAGGCTCTTAAGGGGGTAATTAAGGTTACATGAAAACATAAGGATGGGGCCCTACTCCAATAGGACTGATGCCATTATAAGAAGAATAAGAAACATCAGGTGTACATATGCCATGTGTGGACATACGAAGAAGGCAGCTATCTACAAGACAAGGGGAGAGAGTCCTCAGGAGAAACCAACCATATTGATACCTCAATCTTGGATTTCCAGCCCAATGACCTATAAGAAAATGAATTTCTGTTATTTAAGTCTGTAGTATGTTGTTAGAGCATCCCTAGAAAAACTAATACAGGGAGTAAGACATAAGATATTTAAAGTAAGACCATATCAGGCAGAAGAAATAATAAGTGTAACAGTCCTGAGACAAAAGGATCTTTGGCAGATCCAAAGAACAGTAAAGAGGAAATGTTCCTAGAGCAGATGAGAGAGAGAGAATATAAAGAAATAAGGTAAGAGAGGTAATAGAGGTCCAGATCACTAATGACAAGGTAGACTTTGACTCAGTGAGTCAGGAAGCTCTGATAGTTGAGTAGAAATACACAGTAAGGAAGGAAGATAGTGGGAGGAAGGAAGTCAATAAGGAAGCAACTACAATAATTCAATGCGACATAAGATGACTTGGAAAAGGATGTTAAGGGTAGAGATGATAAAGAGTGGTCAAATTTTAAATCAATAGTGAAAAAAGCTAATAGAGATTTTTGTAGGTTTTTTTGTTTTTGTTTTTGTTTTGTTTTTTGGAATAGATGTGTATTGTGATGGAAAGAGAGATGAATACCCAAGACTTTGACCTGAGCAACCAACATATGGCATTTACATTTACTAAAATGAGAAGACAATGGAAGGAATACATCTCGTTCAGGTTGAAATCAAGTGTTTGGATATGGGCATGGTTAACTTGAATTGCCATGAGGCATCCAAGTGCAGATGTAAAGTAGGCAGTTGGTAAAATGATTCTGAAATTCAGGAGAGTGTGTGTGAGGGGGAGGTGAAGTATAAAGTATTTATGTAAAGCACTATGGTAATATACAGTGGGTGCAGTAAAGATAAATCAGACATTGCACCTGCCTCCAATAAACATACGATTTTAGTAGAGAGTACATATATAGTAAAGTTTTGATGATTCTATGAAAAGTCACCAGGAGGGAGAAGAGTGTATTATGACCACAGGTATTTCCCTGCAATTGCTTGCATGTCTCTTATATATTCAAGGTCTAAATTGTATTTATAAAATACAGTTGATAAAAATGTATATTTGGACTTTAATGCCTAGTCATTTTAAAATTATATACCTTTTTTTTGTTTGTTTATCCATTTACTGGTTACAAAAAAAAAAAAAAACATTTAAAACATAAAATCAACTAAACCATTCCCTACCGAAATTTTATCTCATGATTTTAAGGCTTTTATAATGTCCATATATAGTAATTACATATACCTTATGATGACAGTCAATTAAACTGAGCTAGTTTTTCCATACAGAAAATTTTCTATAAGTTGTGGGAAGGGGTCATGAAGAAGGAAGATTGGTGGTAGGATGCAATGAGCAGAATGTAAGAAACTCTCGAACTCTTAAAATCACGGCTAAACTAAAACTATATTTATCTTTGAGTTACACAGGAAAACTCTAACTAGGTTTTCAATTCATTATGCTTGAGATTCAGATTTCTGAGATCTAATTTTATTCCCAGTGGTGAGCTTTACCTAGGCATCAGCTTTCTGGGCACTGCTTTCTACCCTAGCCACACCCATCCTCCTTCCCCAATCAGATACAAGATTTGTAGCCCTTAACAGCAATCAATCTACAACCAGTTGGTTCAACCAAGCAAAATCAAAACTTTCTTCATTTATTTCTAATCATTTTGAAAGTATACAACTTAAATCTCTAAAATTATGATACTAGATATATTTGACAATAGGTGTATTAGTAGGAGATCTATCTAAGAGCAGAGCTTGGTACAAGGACATTGGTGCAGGTATAGATAGATGATTTGGAAAGCTTTCTGAGAAACCAGGAGTGAAGGATCAGGAAAAATGAGTCAGGAAAGGAGTAGAAGTTCATATGAGAATGGGTTATTGAGTGAGTTGTATAGGAAACAGGGTCTTGATTCTGCCAGTATCTCTGAGAAGTTAGGTTGTTCCATAGTTTTCTGCATAACAACAAAGGCCTGGGGTGCCTGGGTGTTTCAGACAGTCAAGTGGTTAAGATGCTAAGTGTCTGGCTTCAGCTCAGGTCATGACCCAGGGCCCCTGGGATAGAGCCCCAGCATCAGGCTTCCTGCATCAGGCTCCCTGCTGTTGGGGAGCCTGCTTCTCCCCACTCTGCCTGCCACTCCCCCTGTTTGTGCTCTCTCTGTCTCTCTCACACTGCCAAATAAATAAATAAAATCTTAAAAAAACAAAAAGACCTGAGACATCATTCCAAGTGAATGTGATATGTGTCATCAAACGTCCCTGCTACATAAGCTGTCAAAATGCAACCATTTGTTTCATGTTACCGCTGCAAAAATAAAACTTTTCTCTGGGATCACAAGAATACAATAGATTCACAGTAAGCTAGAAAAACCATCATCTCTAACAAGGGTCTGCCAGTCTCTGATCTTGCCCAACTAAAATTCAGAGTTTGAACAATTCCAAAGTTAATTCAGAAGCTCCTCAAGGTTCCTAAAACCTTCTATTTCTTCATTATGTCACGAAAGCACGCCCTTGATGACTGCCCTGATCTAGCTTCAGCACCTCAGGAATTCCATGCAAACATTAAAGGACAGGGCTATCGGAGAAACACGATAGCTGTTGGGTGGGTGATCAACATTGTCTGCCGCACAATAAACCTCACCGTATTTATCTATTTAATGATCTACTTAATGATATAAATTTGACAAGATTAAACTAGTAAAATAATACACATTTATTTACAGCAGATAAAACTTGATGCCAATGCAAGAAATATTTACTTCTTGACTAGAAGAATGTATTTGCACTTCGAGCCACTATCTTTTTCCCACGCCATTTTCATGGAAATTTTGATAGCTCTAAATCCAAATACAGATAATCCCATACGGCAGATCCCAAATGAAATTTAAAAGCCTCAACACTTAAAATCTCTCTTACCATTATGAATGGATGCAGTCCCTATTCATTATCCCTTCCAAGGCCCATATTAGCTTCCACCAGACATGTATATTTCAAATAAAGCTAAAGCGAAAGGCTAGACAGTCATCTGCAGAAAGGATGAGCAAGCTTATTTATGATTCATTTGCCTTTTTAATCTGGGCTCTCCATTGGAAGCCTCTGATACTGACAGTTTGAGGAGATAAATGGGACAACTGTGGTCATTACACAGAGATATACTCAAGCACATCAGAATATTCTTGTCTCCTCTTTTAATTTACATAATTTCTAAATGTGCTAAGAATGGAAAGCATTGTTCATTGATGGCAGTTTTTACTATAGAACAATCAGCAACACAAACAAATTTTGGCTTCACCAGAGTTGTGAAAGTGATTGCTGTAATTTTTTTTCATATGTGCCTTGTCAGAAACTTTTCTTTTGAACACAGCTGTTTCCATCCAATACGCCCCCGCAGGAACATTTAAAGGTGGCCCAAGCAGGCCATTCTCCGAGGATCTGATTTTTTTTATATCAAAGAATCAGGGGAGGGGTAGTTATGAGGCAAGGGGAAATACTTCGGGCTGGGGAGACCACCAAGAGATAAGCGGTCATTACAGAGCTGAAGACGTAACTTGATGATTTCCAACAAGTATCGAAGTTCAAGTATTGATGTTCTATCTCTTTATTATTGATTTACAATGCTTGCTTTGTCGTACATTAAGCTCATGACTGTGAATAAACAAATAAATAAATACATTTAAAAAGGGGTCCAAGCAATAAATAGAAATGACAGAGGAATAAATATTTCAGGAGAGACAATGTTTTTTACTATGTAGCATAAAAGAGAGAGAGAGAGACAGATTTACAGATGCTTTCACTTAAAAGAGGAATAAAGCAGGGAGACAGAGAAAGGGAAAAAGAAGGGAGAAAGAGAGAGAATGGAGAAAAGGAGAAAGGAGAGAGAAGAGATGGAAGGGATGAGGAAAAGAAAGAGTAAGAGACAAGTAAGTGAGGAGGTGACAAAGAGAGTGAGAGAAAAAGAAGGAAGGAGGAGAACGAAGGGGAGGATCCAGATGGGCAAGCAGGCAGGAAGGGTGGGAGGAGGTCAGACTTAAGCCAACATTCAGACCTTAGGGTGCGTCATGAGGCAGGAGATAGCCATTAGGCCGCAAAGTTTCTGTGTATGTTTCCTCCCTTCATTAATATTAACCCATAATATCATATGCTGCTTAACTGTATCATCACGCAAAAACAATACCCTCATTGAGGTTACATCTTACTTTCCTAGAAGTGATTTTTTTCCAGAATGACATAGAAAAAGGATTGGTTCCAGAGAGGGAAAGCTTTCTAAGTTCCATAGCTCCTCTTCTATTTGAAAACTGGAGGACAATCTTGAATACTTTCTCTTTCAGTGTTCCTAAAGAGGGCTATGTGGATAGGCTTTAAAGAGACATCCAGTATGGGTATTAACAGAACTTCTGAAATGCACCTGCATGACATCTATCCATTTAAATTAAAATGCTTAGTAACAACATCGAATGGTTCAGTGGAATGAGTACAAATGTTCAAGTCTGAATTATCTGGGTTCTTCCTTTGGCTTGCCATCTGAGGGAACTTGAAGAAACAACAAGGCTTTGGCACCTCTAATTGCTCCATCCATGAAATAGAGTTAATACCACTAATTTCAGAGATGTTGTAAAGACTTGATGATATGATGTAAGCCTAGGAAACTTCCTTTTTTAAAAAAATTTTTAATTACAAAATTATTTATTTATTTGAGAAAGATAGAGATAGTGAGAGAAAGCATGAACAGCGGGAATGAGGGGGAGAAGCAGGCTCCCTGCTGAGCAAGAGCCCGATGTGGGACTTGACCCCACAACCCTGGGATCATGACCTAAGCCAAAGGCAGACGCTCAACTGAGCCACAGGGCAGTTCCCTAGCAAACTTCCTAAGTGCAAATTGCCATACTAGGTACTAGGAAGTGGCTTTTCAGATTTCACCTGGATAAATAAAAAATTTTTTGTTTTATGTTTTGGTGTGGGGGCAGGGTTTAATAAAAGATGCTTTATACCTTAGAAATTTCTCTGTTCCTAGATTTTATTATCTCTTTTTATCACTGCGCAAATTGTCATGACCAGAATTGTGAGAGAGCTGTGGTTTAATTCACATTGCTGTGTATATACTTAAACCTGTCTTCTCCCATAAAGTATAAACTTCTTTAGGACAGGGATTCTGTATTATGGTTCTTTCCATTTCCCACAATACCAAGGATATCATATTGCATGTAGAGAAATTGTTGATAAATTGCTAAAGAGTCCTCTTACTAATTCTATCTGAGGTTAGAAAACCAGAGAATTTATCTCCCACTCTACTGGACAGTTTTATCTGAATTTTGGAACAGCCATAAGCTAACTCAAAAAAAGTCTTATTTAGGGTCTCATTCCAAATTATTACTCAAGTGCAATTCAGTCTGCCTCCTTATAATATACCAAATCAAAAAGAAAGCATGCACTCCAACTTCTTCAAGTCAGATTGCAATTTACAGATGTTCCTTCAGAGCATGAGAGGCATACAGAGGAATGAAAATTTCTGTAAATACTGAAAGGCACAGAGGTTTTGGAGAATATTGTCCTATCTGACATAGGAACAAATATGAGTAATCCAAATAGATGCCAATCAAAACAGAGATTAGGGACACCCTGATATGTTTTATGAATTTTAAGTATATAAAATTCAAATGGTTCCTAAAACTGTTATGTCATATATTTAAATTATATTTAATCAATACAGCTGCTAATTAAAATTATTTTCCTTTTTACTAATGTATAAAAAACTTTATAGGATATTTTGCGTCACTTTTTTGCAATTTACAAAAGAAGAAAAATATAGTTTTTGGTGTTCATGGCTTGTATTTTTTTACAGACATAAAAATTATAGTTAACAGTTATTTTTAGGTAAAAAATTAAAAAAAACAAAATCATTAAAACAAAATCATTAGCCATCAGGGAAATTCAAATCAAAACCACATTGAGATACCACCTTATGCCAGTTAGAATGGCAAAAATTGACAAGGCAAGAAACAACAAATGTTGGAGAGTATGTGGAGAAAGGGGATCCTTCTTACACTGTTGGTGGGAATGAAAGTTGGTACAGCCACTATGGAAAATAGTGTGGAGGTCCCTCAAAAAGTTAAAAATAGAGCTACACCATGACCCAGCAATTACACTACTGGCTATTTACCCCAAAGATACAGATGCAGTGAAGAGAAGGGCCATATGCACCCCAATGTTCATAACAGCATTGTCCACAATAGCTAAACCCTGGAAGGAGCCAAGATGCCATTCAACAGATGACTGGATTAAGAAGATGTGGTCCATATATACAATGGAATATTACTCAGCCATCAGAAAGAACGATTACCCAACATTTGCAGCAACATGGACAGGACTGGAGGACATTATGCTAAGTGAAATAAGTCAAGCAGAGAAAGACAATTATCATATGGTTTCACTCATTTGTGGAACATAAGGAATAGCAGAGAGATCAGTAGGAGAAGGAAGGGAAAAATGGGGGGGGGGGTTAACAGAAGGGGTAATGAACCACGAGAGACTATGGACTCTGGGAAACAAACTGAGGGTTTCAGAGGGGAGAGGGGTGGGGGATTGGGCTAGGCCAGTGATGGGTATTAAGGAGGGCATGTATTGCATGGAGCACTGGGTGTTACATACAAACAATGAATCATGGATCACTACATCAAAAACTAAGGATGTACTGTATGGTGACTAACATAACATAATAAAAAATTTAAAAAAAAAAAGAACACCGAGGGGCAGGAGGAGCTCTGTCAATGCAGGCGTCAGGATCAGATGTGGCTCACCGCTAGCCCAGGGAATGTGGACAAGTGGTTTATTTTGTCATGATGCACATTACTGGCACAGAAGTAGGTGAAATCAAGAGCAGAAGTAAAAAAAAGAGCCGTGCTTTCATTGGAGACTTCTTCATCCTCAGAACACTTTAAGTATGTTAATTCTACAGTGATGACAACTCTGATGATCTCTGACCCTTCAGTGATATTTTCACCTTAAAATGGAATATCATCGATGTTAACTAATCTGAAGAGGTCTTCTGTGAACTAATAAAGATGAAGTGTATATTTTTTACCTATGTCAAAAAAATCTTATTTTCACACATACTTTAATGCTTTATATTTAATACTTTATATATACTTTATTCTTAGAATACTTGATATTTTAATTATTGATTTACTTTAATGCCTTATATTTTATTTTTTGTTTCTTAATTTACATTATGGACACCTTCTGTTTCTTCTGACAATTTACCTGTCATTATTTTCTAGTTCATTGGTGGCATAATGAAAGCATGGAAATGGAGTCAAGAATCTTTGCTTCCAAGTCAATTCTGTTGGTGACAAGACCCTATAATGTGACGCTGGGAAACTTCTATCTACACTGAGCCCAGTTTTCTCATCTATTAAACTCACAGTAACATCCTGAAGATTAAATGAATGTCTCTTTGCAGAAACCCAGATATTTTCATTTATGAAGGCATACTTACACTTCAGTACGATGACAAATATATATCTCTTGCTAGCGTTTATTATCTCTAATCTTTTGAAGTGTAAATAAAAGAAGAATAACAAATTCATAAACTCATGGATCACAACTTAACAAGAAGAATCCCTCAAGCAGACACAACACTACACTTTTTTCTTCCTCCTGGGAGCATAAATTTCTTTGTGCGCATGTTCACTTCTATTGTGGTTTGTCTTCAGTAACCTAAAATCATATTCATCAGAAGTGATGCATAATTTCAAGTTTAGAAAATTTCACAGTGATCTCACTGTGTCCTCACATATCAGAAGGAGTGGGAGAGTTCTGTGGATTCTCTGAGAAAGGCACTAATTCTACTCATGAGGGCTCCTTCCTCAATACTTAATCACCTCCCAAAGGTCCCACTTCTTAATACCATCACATTGGATCTTTGGATTTTAAGATAAGTTTGGTGGTCCTGGTAGTGGGAAGACACAAACACTCAGTCTGTAACAAGGCTAAAACTATTTTACTGGGTAACAACCCATTAGATAAATTTTTTGATGAATGAATCAGTTGTTGGGCCTCTCTGGTGTGCTGATCTCATTTTGCCTTTAAGATTTAAGATTTAATTATCCCATTAAAATTCCAATCCAAAGTCATGGGAAGTGTAGTTAATCCCAAAGTTTCTAGAGACTATTGGGGTTCATACTTCTGGCTCTTTTGCTTGTTTCTACTAAATTATTGATTTTCATTCTTTATTTACTTTCCATGTGTCTTGAACCATTTCTGCATCCTAGGGCACTAATCTAAATCCTACCTTCGCCAAAGTTCCAAGATCTCTAAAGTATATTTTGACAGGCTTTACCAAAGTTGTGCTTAATAACAGAGTTGAGAGTGATGAGTTGGAGAAGAGAAACGTTGCACATGTTAAAATGTGGCACCTCTTGAAAAGGACTTAACATTGGACACTAGCAATGACAATAACAAGAAACATGAACACTTATAAAAACTTTCCACACGGCACTGTCTGAATAGCAAGGTAGGATCACAACTCTGAGCCCAGTTCAATCTCAGCATCACAAATGGTAACAACAGGACCATATGAAGTGCTTCATGAAGTGATGCAAGGACTTGTACATGGCCATATGTGAATTATCCTAGCCTAAAAATCGGAAGCTGAATCTAACAGAGTCTCTGGATCTATCTACAAATCTACCAGAAATTGAAGGGATAGAGGAACACTGAAAAAATCCAATCAAGAAGCAATCAGTCAAACACAAAGTATGGAAGATTCCATAAAACATTTATTTCTTCAACAAATAAAAACCTAAAAGCTAGAGGGAGGAGCACTATTATAGATGGATTAAAAAAGACTTGATAAACATAATAAGCACATGAATGTTTGGACCTTATTTGGAAATCGATTTGAACCAAGCAAGTCTAAAATAAACTCTAGGAGTCAACTGGGACAATTTAAATATGAGCTTGATGCTAGATGGTGTTAAGTAATTAATGTTGATATTTTTAAAGATTGATAATGTCATGTGGGTTAACAAAGAAACAGAAGTCCATATCAGTATATTTGTCTTCATGAAAGAATGAAATGTATGAAAATATGAAATAACATACTGTCTAGGACTGCTTGAAAATCCTCTAGCCTTTAAAAAAAGAAAAAAAAAGATTTGGGAGGGAGGAACACATGAAACAGACTGACACAAGTTCATACTTATTGAAGCTGAATGAAATGTACATGTTTCATTACAGTATTATTTTTATCTTTTTATATTTTTGATAATTTTATTTATATAAAGTTTTTTTTAATTAAATGGCCCCAGGGAAATAGTATACACAAACTGCTAATATTATAAATTTAGGACAATCTATGGTGAAAATCGTCATTCTACCAATATTTTACATGAGCTGGATGTCTCAAGCTAATATTAAGCTAAATCATATAATTTGCATATTACCTTTTCAAGGTTTAATATTCTATTATACTAATATTTGTTAAATTACCAACATATACATAAAAATAAGAGAATTAGGGATATAAAAATATGAAAATAAAATATATACTGTCTCATCTTAGGGTCTTTATGTTTTATCATATTTGTAATAATATGATACAAGTGGTTTTGATAATTACATTTGATTCCTACTTGATGAGTGAAGAATTTAAAGAAATCTGCTGAGATTTCAGCACAGTACACGAAGAAATGAGGAGCCATGAAGATACATAAGCAGGATGGCAATATAGGTGAAGTAGTGAAAGAGAATCTATTTTAATCATTAATGGAGTTAGGAGCCAAGCAAGCAAAAATTGAGTAGATAAAAGAAAGGAGAGATAATTGGAAAGCCTATATAAAAGTACATTAAAGTAATCTCATGGGCCCTAGTAATAGGATTAACTTAGGAAAAAATATAATAAAAATTTCATTAGTGACATTGTTTTTCTGCTTTAGAAGAAATATATATTCCACAGATCCCAATGATAGTCCAATCATGATGGAATTTAGAGGACTCCTACAAAGATGAGATCAATATTCATTCATTCACCAAATTTATCAAATATCTGAGCTCTTAAATGTGCTGAGTTTCTTAGGCAACACATTTATAAAACTCAATATCTAAGTTTAAGACTAGTATCTATTACAGAGAGTTGTCATCAGGATTAAATGGAATAAAGTAAATTCTGTGTATGCCCCCAACATACCAACAAGGAAAAGTGTCATTAGTGATTATGGTCATAAATATCATTAGTTACCATCTATCTGCTTTGTGTTGAAGACACACAGATGGCTGAGTCCATCTTTAACATCTAGTGGGTATCAGTGGAGCAAGGGCTATACACGAGTGTGAGATTGTTTCAGATTAATTTGTTGAGAAGTCTGCACTTGTTTGCATATCCACACATTTTTAAACAAAACTGAGAAACAGGCTACTTCCCCTTTTCCCCTTCTCTAGTCCTGAAGCAGAATCCTCTCGACAAGTGGGCAGAGTAAATTAATACTTTCTTGAGCTGGGTGTGTTTGTTATGAATATGAGAGTCATGGATGCTCCTGGGCTATGACTTGAATAGTCTGGGCCTCAGTTTCCAATTATTGGAGTCGTCCTCCCCAGGGAAGTCACTAAGGCTACACTGGGTATAAAAGTTTATGAAGCAAGAAAGATGGAGAGTGGATTCATTGTTAATGCATGCCTACCAGAGACAAAGTGGTGTCATTAAAACGGAAGCTTTTTACAGTCATAATTTCTCAGGGCTCATCCATGTTAAAACCAACATTTTTACTTGAGCTTATTTCCTGCTCATCTAATTGGCAGTCCCTTGTCAGGATCTGTTTCTGAAACATCGGTAGTGCAGTGAAAATGATGTTGGGGACTGGATGACTGGGCTATATTAGCATTCATATGAAATTCATTTAATTTTTATTAAAGTAAGCCACTCAGGCAGATCTTTCTTTCTTTTTACATTAGCATTTCATTAAGAACATATCAAGATTAAATAGCATATACATATTTGTAAAAAGGATAATTAACTTAAAACATTTCAAGCTGTGTGTGTGTGTGTGTGTGTGTGTGTGTGTTTGGATTTATATTAAATTATGGAGACATGGACAAAAATCATTTAATTTTTAAAATCAGATATTCAGTGTGGTTTGTCCCCAAATTGGACAACTGCCCAGTTTATTCTTTTCATGTCAATATTTCTTCATACTAAATCTTACTTAATACAAAGTGCCCAGTTCTGAGGGAGAGATTTCTTGTGGTTTTATCAGGCATGTCTATGTTTTGTCAATTGATGTTAAGACCAAGAGTTGTAAAATGCCATCTTCGGTTCCCACCTCACAACGCTACCCTCATTCAATAGAAATGGCACGACATTGAACTAAGGTTTGCTAGCATTTAGATGTTGGAAACAAGATTTTAAATCTGGTATAGATACCAAGGGCCATTAAAAGCACCGAAAATAGGGGTGCTTGGGTAGCTCAGTCAGTTAAGCATCTGCCTTTGGCCCAGGTCGTGATCCCAGGGCCCTGGGATCAAGGGCCCTGGATCGAGCCCCATATCAGAATCCCTGCTCAACGAGGAGCCTGTTTCTGAGCAGAGAGCCTGTTTCTCCCTCTCCCCACTGCTCATGCTCTCTATCTCTCTTTCAAATAAATAATCTTTTAAAAAATAAATAAAAGCACTGGTAATAAAACTTTATTTTGCCATCTTTACTGGATGGAGCTGAAAGTCTCTTGAGAGCCCATCTTATCCCTGGTTCTCTAGACAAAGCCTTATAATTGCCTCATTGGATCAAAAGAAACAAGGAAATTAGGGTGCTGCAGATTGACTATGTCTCACTGTGTTCATTTCTTATGCTGCATATTCATTATCACAACTTAGAACAACACCCATTTATTGTCTCACAATTTCTGTAGACCCGAAATCCAGGCAGACTCAACAGGATCTTCTGCTCGGGGTCTCACCAGGCCAAAATTACACAATTGTAGGGCTGGTCTTTATAAAGCATCTGGAGAAGAATTTGCTTCCATGCTCACTTATGTTGTAGGCAGAATGCAGCTTCTTGTATCGGTTAGACTAAAGTCTTCACTGCCTTACTCTTTGTCAGTTGGGGGCACAGGGTGGGGCTTTCCTTTGCTACTTAAGGCCAATTGCATTTCTTCTAATATTGCTCTTTTCATCTTGAAAGCCAGCAGTGCCAAGCTCTTTTAACAT
The DNA here is from genome assembly GCF_023065955.2 of Ursus arctos. Taxonomy (NCBI): domain Eukaryota; kingdom Metazoa; phylum Chordata; class Mammalia; order Carnivora; family Ursidae; genus Ursus; species Ursus arctos. The sequence continues at coordinate 26,019,947 of NW_026622908.1, forward strand.
TTCACATCTCCCTGACTTCCCATTCTGCCTCCCCATTTCAGGGCTAGTGTGATTAGATTAGATTTACTTGGATAATCTCCCTTTTGTCATATAAATAAAGGGTACTCAAGGGATGATAGACTAAAAAAAAAAAAAAAAAAGCATTAGTCAGGTTTTACTTAACCAAATTTTCTGCATACTTTGTACCCTAGACATGCTCAAGTACCCATTTTATCAGAATACACAACGATGAAGAATATAGGCTTTGGAATCAAAGTTTGGGTTCAAGCCTAATTATTTAATAATTGTATGATTTCTGAGCCTCAGTTTTCTTCATCTCTAAAATAAGCACAACTATATTCCCTATTTTATAGGATTTTGCATTGATTACCTGACATAAAGCATGGCAGTTAACACAGTACCTGCCACAGAGGAAGCACTCAAGAGATGATCCTCACACATTGTAAAGTCTGGCCAACATAAGTAATGTTTATTCAGCAACTCCCCCTAGTGTATTCCATTCCAACCCTACCGTTTACTTGTTTCTCCCCTAAAATCTTACATGTTCCTATCCTAAATCTCCTCAGTCCTAAAATTCCTGAAGTATTTCTATGGCGTGTATGCCTCTGGAACTTTCCAAGAATGGCGAAAAGTCTACTGCAGTCCTCCGCATCTGTTCACAGCCTGTGTCACGTGTAATAAAGCAGCATGCTGCCTTGCCAAGCTCATTCAAAAGCTCCACGTTCCAAATTTTCCTGAATCCAAATCAGGATATCTTGATTATGCTAAATCTTAATGTTGGGCATGTGATAGCTAACCTACCAATGGGACAGCTGTCTATAAACTCCTATGTAGTAGCAATTAAAATCTAGTTCAACAGACAGTTGAATCTGGAAGGTTTTATTAACAGATTTTTTTTACTTCCCAAAGGAATGGAAGGAAAACCACTCAGCACCATGTACTCACCTTCCATTCGTTTCATCTCTGAATCTAGAACAGTAAGAGAACAAAATGCCATCAACGCTAATGTGCTGTAAATCGTGATTTTGGAATTCTGACTCCTGACCTCACGGGGATCATTTATTCAGCACCAGGGATCTCTCATCTTCTCTATAAATTTTCCTTTTCCTGATCACTGATCACTGTTCACTTTTACTCCTGTGAGTCACAATTACATTTCCTATTGCTGCCCTGATTATACTGAGTATTTTAAGCTACCAATTTAATTCAAATGTTTATTAAACTCTTTCTGGGGAAAGAAAATTAAATTATTTTAGTAAAACTAGACCTTTATTAGTACACCAGTAAGCATGTAATGTTTATTACAGCTCAGAGACTTCAGCAAATGCCTTTTAACAGAACTTGTTTTGTAGCTGTCCCCTAGCAATTTTGTTAAATTCAGTGGTAATTAACAATTAGGCACCTAGATGAACTGGGATGAGCACTAGTGAAAGATAGGTGCATTAACTGTGTGGAAATACCAACAATGAGCTAAGGAAATATGTAAATAGACATGAAAATAATGTTTACTTTCAGTGATCTCATCCATGCCCATGGATTTAAATACCACCCATATGCCAATAACTCCCAAATTCATATTCCTTGCCAAGACTTTTCTGAGCTTCAAGCTACTTGAAATCTCTTTTATGTCTTACAAGCATCTGAAGTTTTATGTACAAGTAATAACATTTGAATATTTCCTTCAAAACATATTCACCTCTAGTTTTTCTCATCTCAAAAAAAAAAAAAGCAAACACCCTTCAACTTAATGACTTGATTGAAAATCCTGTGACTCTTTCTTCATTTCTATTTTTCTATGACTTCTAACAGCCAGCATGCAGTCAAGTACTATTGACTTAACCTTGAAAGGATATCCTGAAATTAATGGAATAAGTAGACTCCCTCCTTTTACCCTTGCTACCCTATAAGTCAGTCGTGAAACAATTCCAGGGGGATCCTTATCAAACATAATTAGGTAGTACTAAATCATAACCTTCAATGCATTATAACCAACTGCGAATAAAGCCTGAATCTTTAACTCTAACCTACGAGTCATGGTAAGATCTAGCCCCCTATTATACCACTATGCCTCTTGTTGCTTATCTTTTGCCCATTGTCCTTCATTCTGGGCCTCACAGACAAGTCCATTTCTATGCTGTGGTTTTGTGTTGGTTCTTCTTTCGTTTTCCTGGTAGATTCTGCCTTCAAATCATCTCCTGGCTGGCTCCTCCATGTTTTTCAGATCTTAGCTTAAATATATTTCCTAGGACTGGGGCGGGGGGGTGTCTCTATAAATATCCAATAAATAGTACTTCCTAAGCTATTCTCTTCATATCCCTCTGTGATTGCACTCATCTTCACCTGATATTTAACTGTTTTTGTATTTGTTCATTTATTGCTGCTCAGTCCTCTTTCCCTGCCAGCAAAAGAAAATGAGTGCCATTATTCCGTATCATCAAGGACTTAAGAAAACAAACAAAAAGCAAAAAAACAACAAAAAACCCTTTCTCCCAGAGACAATAAATCTTTTCTAAAATTTATAAAATATGATTATTTCAAAACTTCTACTTCTTCCATTTTCTTTTCTTGCTTCCTCTTTTTTTTTTTTTTTTTTTTTTTTTTTTATAAGTAAGCTCTATTCCCAATGTGGGGCTCAAACTCACAATCCTGACATCACCTACTGATCCAGCCAGGCGCCCCAGCTTCCATTTTCTAACTCTTAATTTGAACTTGAAAAAAACGGTCACCTAGATCCAGAAGTTAAGAAAGGTAATTGAATGCTACATTCCTCTTTGTAAAAGTTTTTAATCATGGGTTAAAATAAAGTTAGATTCTTTAGCTCCATATTCAAACCCTTTTATGATCTCTGTTCAACCTACACTACTTCTTTCCACTTCCCTTATGTTACCTGTATTCTATTCAAGCTAAACTATTTCATATTCTCCCAGCTGGTCTCCTGTGCTGTTCTATGTGTAGACATTTGTTATTACTAGTCTCTTTTCCTGGAACGCTTTTCTCTCTTTTGCTCCCATGTTGATATTATCAACCTTCAAAAATAATTCCACTGCCACCAAATTGACTGAACTTATTCTCAAAATATTAATTACAGACTTTTTCATCTTGGTAAACTCACGCTTCTGGGACTCAGTTGCCTCCTCTTTGAATTAAGAGACTGAAATCTCATCTGCTCTTAATAAATTAGTTACATATATCCTGTTTGGACTGAAGGACTCTATTATAAACAATTGTACTTGATTCACTATACAATGATATTTTAAAGAAATTGTTGTTGAACATCACAACTATACAGACTGTATAAAGTATATGTTTTTTAACTTCAGTTTCAAGGACACAACAATTAAATAATTTTTTAAAAGATCTTCAAATTAGAAAGTAAAGGTTAGAAAAAACAATAAGCCAACACTATAATGGCACTGCTAAAGAGTTTTTTAATCAGGATACATTATTTGTAGCTTGAGTATGTTACATTTGTAAATTACCCTCAAAGAGGAAAAATTGGTAGATATTTAAATAGCAAAACGAGAACAATAAAAGTTATTTTCTTGAAATTCTTTCAGCTTTTTTGTACGTAAATGAATACTACCTAACCCATATATCCTGTGTAGCATATTTCTGTTAATTTTTCTTATCTGTCACACTATTTAAGTAATAATGCTAAACTTTGCTTGTTTTGTGAAAAATAACCTGCAGTGATTTAAAAAATTATTTAAAAGAATTATTTTGTTAATCTCTGAAGTTCTCTCTAGAAAAACACAGGAGCCACAATATTCCATACCTTTATTTTTGTTTTGTTTGAGGATAATATGAAGAAAACTTCTGAAGAGATACAGTTTTATTCTGGGAACTAATAACAAGTACAAAATAAAATGTAAAAATATATACCATTTGTAGTAGGACAAAAGTATCATAAACTTGGGAATAAAAGTAACAAATGATATAAAAGATATCTATACAGAAACTCATAAAGCTGTCGGTTCTATAAAATGTGAGATTTATCAGATGTATTAGTTAGAAGACAATATTTTGAATTTGATACTTTCCTCCAAATTTAGATTTAACTCAATTTTAATCAAAATCCAAAAGGGAAATTGGGGGAACTTGACAAGACAAACCTAAAATTTCTTTTTAAATATAAGTGACCAAGAAGAGCCAAAATAGTCTTTAAGAAAAAGGATAAGATGAGAAGACTTGCTTTACTGAATGTCGAGACTAATTATAAAACTACAACAAACATGACAATATGGCATTGGCATAAGAACAGAGAGCTAGAAAAATGGTACAAAATAAAGAGCTCAGATACAAACTCACTTATCTGTGGACCCTTCAATATATTATTCCAGAGTGATAGCAAAATAATAGCATTCTCAATAAAGGTTGCTGAAAAGTTACCTATATGGAAAAAAAATGAAGCTTAATCCTACTGCAGATTTTTGAAAAAACATTAAATTGTGGTAAGTTTTCTAAATACGTCTAAAATAATGTTGATGTAAAAAAATAATATGAATTTTATGAGATTATTTAGTAAAATCTAAATATATTTTTGACTTCAGGATAGACAAAGGCTTTTTCTTAAATAAGGCACGAAGAGAATATTTAAACTTAATGGGGAAAAATGACAAGCTGGACTGTATTAAAATTAAGAACTAGAATTTAGCAAGAGATCCCTGCTAAAAAAATGAAAATGCAAGCCACAAAGTAGGAGAAATTCTTTGAAACAAATAGAGCTTACAGACTCTGTGTGTATGTGTGTATTCCATATGTTTCTAGTATTTGTGTGTATGTATCCCCTAAGTCAATTTAAAATAAAGAAAACCTAGTAGACAAATAGATAAGATTCAAACAGACATTTCATTAAAATGTACATTCGTGGTTATAGCTATAAAAACAATAATGTTTGTAATAACATAAAATGGAAGCAACACAAAAGTTCACTAGTAAGAGAATGGATGAACGGAATATTCACATGTACATATAATTCATCAATGTAAGAGATAATACATCGATGTACATCAATGAACTACAGCTAGATGCAACAATATAGATAACTCTAAGAGACAGTTTTAGTCGGGGGAAAAAAGTCCAAGAACATTTCAAAATTTCAAAACAAGCAAATTAAGTAATGTGGTTTTTAGTTACATGCATAGCATATTGGTAAATTCTCTCTTTGAGAATAACAAAAAGTCATGATTTTTAGTTTATACCAATTATTTTGGTGTAAATCTTCCCACCATGCCTGATTTTCTTGCAAGTGACCTTACAGATCTGAATGTGAAATTGGGAAAAGATGCAAGCTGCTCTTTAGAGCCCATGTCCACTGGCTTCAGCCTACCACTGCATTTATAGGTTATAAGATAAATGCAAATTTTTAAAAAAGTCTTTAAACGTTTCAAATTTAAAAAAAAAAGATTTTATGCACATATAGAATGAACACATGACAAAGATTTTACTCACCTCATTAATGAGGGAGAGAACTGGTCAGATAGAAGACTTGGGTCAAATGAAAATTAGAATGATCCACCATGAAAGGCATTCTGAAATAATTTATTCAGAGGGAAAAAAAATGATTAATGACCTACAGGACAATATATAACCTTTGGGGTTGTTTTTCTACTAGACAGAAATATTTGCAATTTATTGGATAAGACCTACAAACCAACATGTAATTTATGAGTGTGTGAGCCTTTATTTAATAGCAACATCAACCACAGGTACATTTTTCTAGTTGTTAAATAATTTGTTATGGAAGTTTAAGTAAAAAATTGAAAGAGTACACCATTCACATTTTTGCTTTACTACCAAGCTGCAAATAATTTTTTCTTAGTGACCCCACCAATTTGATAAGACATAATCTCCAACGATTATTCTTGATCACAAAAATGATAGTCTCAATTAGCTTAATTATTGATATAGGGCTATGAGAAGTGTTAATTCTCCTTATCTACAGAGTATTGAGCACATTCTAAAGCAAGAAAATCAACTTTTTTTCTCAAATTTTCATTAAGGAATCTCAGATTGGGTAATGTAAAAACCTCTATTATTATTTCTTTTATCTTGAGGCTAACAAAGCAAAGAAAGTCTCTCCACTGGATTTCTCCTATAATGCTTTTTGACTTCAGTGAATTTCATTCTCCTGTTTTCAACTAAAATTATCAAACTAGTGTGATTTGTCCAAGGATTCTTCTTAGTAATATAAACTTGTAATCTTGTATAGCTTCTGGGCTAGCAGTTTCTGATAATTTCTCTCTCTCTCTCTCTCTCTTTCTCTCTCTCTGAAAAGACTAACACAGTAGTTCTCAAATTTTGGTTTCAAGAGCCGTTTACAACTCCTAAAAAAAATTTTTTTTAAAGATTTTATTTATTTATTTGGCAGAGATAGAGACAGCCAGCCAGAGAGGGAACACAAGCAGGGGAGTGGGAGAGGAAGAAGCAGGCTCATAGCGGAGGAGCCTGATGTGGGGCTTGATCCCACAACACCGGGATCACGCCCTGAGCCAAAGGCAGACGCTTAACCACTGTGCCACCCAGGCGCCCCTACAGCTCCTAAAAATTTCTGATAATGTCAAAGTGTTTTTAAAGGTTTTATTTCTCAACATTTACTGTATTAGGCATTTTTAAATTATCATTTTTAATATTTATGTATCAATTCATTTAAAAATAGCAATAACAAGTCCCCAGCTATTTCCCCTCCCTTCAGCTAAACTGTACTATGCTCGGACTCATTTTATTTCAATGGTCACAAGAATGCAATGTTTTTCCAGTTTCTTCCTCATCTTCCTATTTTTTCTTGAATTCACTGACTGGCCAATTTCTATTTTTATTAACATATTATAAAGAACATTGATTATTTAATCTATTTTTTTGAAAGATTTTATTTGTCAGAGAGAGAGAGAGAGGGAGCACAAGCAGGGGGAGCAGCAGGCAGAAGGAGAAGCAGGCTCTCTCCTGAGCAAGGAACCTGATGTGGAACTTGATCCCAGCTCAAGGAATCATGACCCAAGCCAAATACAGACTTTAACCAATTGAGCCACCCAGGCATCCCTGATTATTTAATCTAATGAGTTTTCTTCTTCTGAGACAAATTTCCCTCTTGACCAATAATATCCAATATTAGACTATTATTACTCATATCTTTCTTGACTTTTTATAGACTGAAAGACTCAAGTTAAAAACAATTTAAAAATCCAACTCTCTTGGGGCGCCTGGGTAGCGCAGTCGTTAAAGCGTCTGCCTTCGGCTCAGGGCGTGATCCCGGCATTCCGGGATCGAGTCCCACATCAGGCTCCTCCGCTATGAGCCTGCTTCTTCCTCTCCCACTCCCCCTGCTTGTGTTCCCTCTCTCGCTGGCTGTCTCTCTGTCACATAAATAAATAAAATCTTTAAAAAAAAAAAAAAATCCAACTCTCCCCTAATAGATCTGTAGCTTTAACTCAATCTCAAATTCCTGGAAGGGTATGTCTGTGGGTTAGGAGCGGGAGGGTGGGGAGGTGGTATAGTGTGCATGTAAATTGAAGGGTAGATTCTAAAATTCTTACAGAAATTATCATGGCCAAAAATAGCCAAGACATTCTTAAAGAAGAATAAAGCTAGACATCATGAGAGAATGAGTTCTATTGTAAAGTAATAATTATCAAGAGAGTGTAGTGATTTAACAAGAATGTACAACCTAACCAATGAAACACAGTGAAGATACACGTATATGTGGTCAGCTGATTTATGACAGAAGTGACACCATAGTACAATGGAGAAAGGACAGTATTTTAAATAAATGGTGTGAGGTAAGTTGAAATGTACATAGGAAATATAGAACCTTTAATCTTGGGGTGGCTGGGTGACTCAGTCGTTCCAGCATCTGCCTTTGGCTCGGGTCATAATCCCAGGGTCCTGGGATAGAGCCCCACGCATTGGGCTCCCTGCTCAGTGGGGAGTCTGCTTCTCCCTTACCCTCTGCCCCTCCCCAGTGCTTGTGCACTCTCTCCCTCTCTCTCTCTCAAGTAAATAAATAAAAGCTTTTTTTAAAAAAAGAAAAAGAAACCTTGATCTTTCTTCATATGACAACAATAACTCAATTTCAGAGATGTTCCTGATGTCACTGTGAGGGGTAAATTAATCAGACTTTTCAAGAAAACAGAGAGAATATCTCCTGAACTTGGGTTAGGCATAGAAATATCATGAAGAATTTTTAAAGTACTTAATAAAAAGCAAACAAAAAAGTAAATAGCACCATGTGAATATTATGAACATCTTTCCATCAAAAGATTAAAGGAGTGAAAAGGCAGGTTACAGAGTGGGCTAAGATATTTGCAGCACATATATTTGACAAGGATCTAGTTTGCAGAAAATAGCAAAAAAAAAAAAACCCAAAACAACAACAACAACAACAACAACAACAACAACAACAAATGTTTACAAGTTGGTTAAAAATCAGTAGGAAAAAAAAGCAGACTTGAATAGGCACTTTACAAAAAAGGATGTGTAGGTAGCAAAAAAAAAAAAATACACACACACACACACACACACACACACACGAAAAGCATCCCACTTCACTTATTATCAGGGAACTACAAGTTCAGACTACAATGAAATTCCACTAAAGACCCGAGGGAAATTCTAAAATTTAAAAGGCATCATAGAAAGAGGTGTCAGAAAATTGGAGGAAGAGGGACTCTTATTACACGCTGCTGGTGGGTATATATATTGTTAAACTTTTTGGGAAATTACTTGGTAGTACAAACCTAAACTGAACATAATCTATCATCCACCAGTTCCACTTCTAGGTATGTTATTAACAGAAATGTGCGCACCAAAAGACATGTATTAGAGTGTTTTTAGTAGCAGCCTGCATAGGAGATCCCCAAACTGAAACAACACAAATCCCAGCAAGAGTTGAATAAATAAAAAGATTGTCAAACAATGGAATATTCTACAGAAATGAAAATGAATGATTTACAACTACTTGCAACAACGTGAATGAATCTCAGACATACTATTTTGAGCAAAAGAAACCAAATATAAAAAGTATATGGTTATGTTGAGGTACAGTTTAAAAACATGCAAAACTATGATATTAAAAATCAGAATAGTGATTACCCTAGGGGGAAAATAAATAGATGATTGCACATTGAATTTTTCTGGGATGCTTAGTAATGTTCTGTTCCTCAATCCCACTGCTGCTTATAGGTGTATTCAGTTTATAAATTAATTCCTCCACTTAGGATTTGTGTACTTTTCTTTTTTTTTTTTTAAAGATTTTATTTATTTATTCGACAGAGATAGAGACAGCCAGCGAGAGAGGGAACACAAGCAGGGGGAGTGGGAGAGGAAGAAGCAGGCTCATAGCAGAGGAGCCTGATGTGGGGCTCGATCCCATAACACCGGGATCATGCCCTGAGCTGAAGGCAGACGCTTAACCGCTGTGCCACCCAGGCGCCCCTTGTGTACTTTTCTATATGTATGTTATACTTCAACAAAAAATGTCAATAAGAAGGAAAAAAGTCTTCAACAGTTTCCCCAAATCATCCAACACATTTCCCAAAATCGCAATATTCAGTCTAGGAATAACCTCATTTCCAATATAGCGTGTCAAGGAGGGAGAGTAATTTCTGCAAAAGAATTGATTTGGATTGGGCTCTGACCTCCAGGTTCTACCCCATTTTTCTTATCTGAGGTGAAACCATATCACCTTATTCTTTAAGTGCTCAAGTCAATAGACATAGGGTGACAGAATGGATTAAAAAAAAAAAAAGACCCATCTATATGCTGCTTACAAGAGACTCATTTTAGACCTAACGACACCTACAGATGGAAAGCTAGGGGATGGAAAAACATTTATCATGCAAATGGTTGTCAAAAGAAAGCTGGAGTGGCAATACTTATATTGAACAAAATAGACTTTAAAATAAAGTCTGTAACAAGAGACAAAGAAGGACACTGTATAATAATAAAAGGGACAATCCCAACAAAAAGATAGAATAATTATAAATATTTATGCACCCAACATGACAGCACCCAAATACATAAAACAGTTAATAAACATAAAGGAACTAATTGATAATAATACAATAATAGTAGGGGACTTTAACACCCCACTTAGAATAATAGATCATTTAAATAGAAAATTAACAAGGAAACAATGGCTTTGAATGACACACTGGAACAGATGGATTTAACAGATATATTCAGAAGATTCCATCCAAAAACAGCAGAATACACATTCTTTTCAAGTGCAAATGGAACATTCTCCAGAACAGAGCACATATTAGCCCACAAAACAAACCTCAACAAATTCAAAATCGAAGTCATACCATGCATCTTTTCTGGCCACAACATTATAAAACTAGAAGTCAACCACAAGAAAAAGTCTGGAAAGACCACAAAAGTGGAGATCAAATAATATACTCCTACTCAGTGAATGGGTCAACCAGGAAATAAAGAGAAAACTAAAAAGTGCACGGAAACAAACGAAAATAAACACATGGCTCAAAACATTTGGAAGACAGCAAAAGCAGTTAAAAGAGGGAAGTTGATTGCAATATAGGCCTACCTCAAGAAGCAAGAAAAGTCTCACACAACCAAACCTTATACCTAAAAGATCTAGAAAAAGAAAAATAAACAAAACCTAAAACCAGCAGAAGGAAGGAAATAACAAAGATTAGAGCAGGAATAAATGATATAGAAATGAAAAAATACATTAGAACAGATCAATGAAACCAGGAGCTGGTTCCTTGGAAAAATCAATAAAATTGATAAACCTCCAGCCAGACTTATCAAGAAAAGAAGAGAAAGAACTCAAATAAAATCACAAATGAAAGAGGAGAAATAACAACCAATACCACAGAAATACAAATAATCATAAGAGAATATTATGAAAAACTATACGCCAGCAAATGGACAGCCTAGAAAAAAATTGATAAATTCCTAGAAATATATAACCTGCCAAAACGGAAGCAGGAAGAACAGAAAATTTGAAGAGACCAATCAGCAGCAAAGAAATTGAATCAAGAATCAAAAAATTTCCAGCCAACAAAAGGCAAGGACCAGATGGTGTCACAAATTCTACCAAACATTTAAAGAAGAGTTAGTACTTATTCTTCTTAAACTATTCCAAAATAATAGAAAAGGAAAGAAAACTTCCCAATTCATTCTATGAGGCCAGCATTACCCTAATTGCAAAATCAGAAAAAGACATCACAAAAAAAAGAGAACTATAATCCAATTTCCCTGATGAACACAGATGCAAAAATCCTCAACAAAATACCAGCAAACCTAATCCAACAATACACAAAAAGCATTCACCATGATCAAGTGGGATTTATTCCTGGTTGCCAGGGTAGTTCAATATTCACAAATCAATCAGTGTGATACATGACATCAATAAGAGAAAAGATCAGAACCATATGATCATTTCAATAGATGAAGAAAAAGCATTTGACAAAGTACAACATTCATTCACGATAAAAACCCTCAACAAAATAGGGTTAGAAGGAACATATCTCAACAGAATAAAGGCCATCTATGAAAAACCCACAGCTAACATTATTCTTAATGGGAAAAAACTGAGAGCTTTTCCCCTAAGGTCAAAAATAAGACAAGATATACACTCTCACCACTTTTACTCAACAGAGTCCTGGAAGTCCTAGCCTTAGCAGTCAGACAACAAAAAGAAATAAAAGGCATCCAAATCAGAAAGGAAGAAGTAAAACTTCCATTATTTGCAGATGACATGATACTCTACGTAGAAAACCCGAAACACTCCACCAAAAAACTGCTAGAACTGTTGCACAAATTCAGTAAAGTCACAAAATACAAAATCGATGTACAGAAATCTGTTGTACTTCTATACAACTCTAACGAAGCAGCAGAAAGATAAATTAAGGAATCAATCCCATTTATAATTGCACCCAAAACAAGGAATCTAGAAATAAATCTAACCAAAGAGATGAAATACCTGTTTCTGAAAACTATGCAGCACCGATGAAAGAAGAAGAAAGGACATAAAGAAATGGAAAACACATTCCATGCTCATGGATTGGAAGAACAAAACTTTTTTTAAATGTCTATAGTACCCAAAGCAATCTACACATTCAATGCAATCCCTATCAAAGTACCAACAACATTTTTCACAGAACTAGAACAAGCAATCCTAAAATTTGTATGGAACCACAAAAGACCCAGAATAGCGAAAGCAACCTTGAAAGAGAAAAGCAATGGTGGAGGCATCAAAATTCTGGACTTCAAGATATATTACAAAGCTGTAGTAATCAAAACAGTATGGTGCTGGCACAAAAATAGATATATAAATGAATGGAAAAGAATAGGAAACCGAGGTGCCTGGGTGGCTTGGTCGGTTGAGTGCCCTTGGCTCAGGTCATGATCCCAGCTTCTTGGGATTGAGCCCCACTTCGGGCTCCCTGCTTGGCGGGGAGCCTCTTTCTCCCTCTCCCTTGCCTGCCACTCCCTCCTGCCGGTGCTCTCTCTTTCTCTCTCTGTCAGATAAATGAATAAAATCTTAAAAAAAAAAAAAAGAATAGGAAACCCAGAAATAAACCCTCAATTATTGGTCAATTAATCTCCCACAAAGCGGGAAACAATATCCAAAGGGGAAAAAGTGTCTTCAACAAATGGTATTGGGAGAATTGGACAGCAATATGCAAAAGAATGAAACTGGACCTCTTTCTTACACCATACACAGAAAAAAAAAAATCAAAATGGATTAAATACCCAAATGTGAGACCTGAAATCATAAAAATCCTAGAGGAGAGCACAGATAGTAATTTCTCTAACAAAAACTATAGCAACTTTTTTTCTAGATAGGTCCCCTGAGGCAAGAGAAACAAAAACAAAAATAAACTACTGAGAATACATCAAGACAAAAAACTTCTGCACAGTGAAGGAAACAACAAAACTAAAAGGCAACGTATGGAATGGGAGAAGATATTTGCAAATGACATATCTGATAAAGGGTTAGTATCCAAAATATATACAAAACATAAAATTCAACACCCCCTCCCCAAATAATCCAAAAAAAATGGGCATAAGATGTGAACAGACATTTCTCCAAAGAAGACATCCAGATGGCCAACAGACCCAAGAAAAGATGTTCAATGTCACTCACCATCAGGGAAATGCAAGTCAAAACTACAATGAGGTATCACCTCACACCTGTCAGAACGGCTAAAATCAACAACACAAGAAACAACAGGTATTGGTGAGAATGCGGAGAAAGGGGAACCTTGTTACACTGTTGGTGGGAATGCAGAATGGTGCAGTCACTGTGGAAAACACTATGGAGTTTCCTCAAAAAGTTAAAAATAGGGGTGCCTGCGTGGCTTAGTTGGTTAAGCGTCTGCTTTTACCTGAGGTCATGATCTAAGGGTCCTGGGACGGAACCCCGTGTCTGACTTCCTGCTCATCAGGGAGTCAGCTTCTCCCTCTCTCTCTGCCTCTCCCCACCACTCATGTGCTCTCTCTCTCAAATAAATAAAATAAAATCTTAAAAAAAAAAAAAAAAAAAAACTAGGACTACCCTAAGATTCGGCAATCACACTACTGGGTATTTACCCAAAGAGTACAAAAACACTAGATCAAAGGGATGCATGCACCCCCATGTTTATAGCAGCATTATTTACAATAACCCAAATATGGAAGCAGCCCATTGTATATACATGGAATGTGTACACACACACACACACACACACACACTGGAATATTGTTCAGCCGTAAATAAGAATGAAATCTTGCCATTTACAACAACATAGATGGAGCTAGAGAGTATAATGCTAAGGAGAAGAAGTTAGAGAAGACATACGATTTCACTTATATATGGAATTTAAGAAACAAAAACAAAGTAGGGAGAGAGAGAGAAATAGACTCTTAAATATAGAGAACAAACTGATGGTGACCTGAGGGGAGGTGAGTTGGGGGAATGGGTGAAGTAGGTGCTGGTGATTAAGGAGCATATTTAATCATGATGAGCACTGGGTAATGTGTGGAATTGTTGCATCACTATATTGTACGCTCGAAACTAATATAACACTGTATGTTAACTAACTGGACTTAAAAGTAAAACTCAAAAAACTAAAATTTTAAGTGCCTCTCCAGTTAATTGCCAGACAACACACACTCAGATGCACACACACACACACACACAGCACAGACACAGTCACACACATCTTCTAAGGATATAAAATTATTTTCAGACTCAGTGATGTTTAAGTCCATATTAATAAAGAATTATCATTTTCCTAAAGCCATAATCTATAGAGATATTACATGTCTGAAACGAAGATACTCATATTATGCAAAGCAATTTTAACCTTCATTATAGCTATATCTCGTTTTCCCAAACTATACCCATAGACATAATTGTCCATAATAAAGTGTCCCGTTGTTGAGATTTCTCCCCCCAAAAGCCATTTACTTCTGATTATTCAGACTGTACAAGAAACCAGCTAAGGAAGAAGTTAAAGAGTTTTCAGTTTTTCACTAACTCAAGATGGAAATAATTAGGCAATGTGACCTCACTGTGGCCCAGGTAAGGGCCCACACAACAACTTCACATTGCAGCCCCCTCACCTGATCTGACGGTTGAAGAGGATCCCACGGAATATCTATGCACTCCTGGCCGGGAGGAACCTTCAAATGTCATAGAATATTTTTGGCATATGAGAATTAAATTTATTTTAAAGGAAACATTAAGAACTAATGGAAAATATTATTTTAAACTATAGTTCTTAGAAAAGTGTCTGGAAAAATTGAGGTTGGGTCTCTATTTTATATCATAGACCAACTAAACTACATGTCATCCAATAAATTTAAAAGTTATATGTAAAAAATAGTAATCTTAAAACAAAAAACAATATAGACAGATGTAAAAGGATGATGCTCTATGGAAGAATAATCAGAGATGAATATTTAAGTGCACAGTTGATAAATTTTTTAAACTCCAGAATAGTTACAAAGAACATTAAAAGATTTTTAAAAACTTGTAAATTCTGTAATAATTATGATTAAAGTTAATTTCTTTAATATGTAAAGATGTCATAAATCTGAAATTATTATCATATACAGCAATAAACAATAGAAATAGTTGTAAAAGAATGAGTATAATTTTTTATAGAAATGTTTTACTTTAATACCGATCCAATTATTTAATTTAAAATAACTAAGTTCTATTTTCTGCTAAGATAGATTTTAGGACTAAAACTCATTGCAGGAGAGGGTATAGTGTGATCAGAAATTATCACTGCTGTTAAAAGACAAAATTGTGCTACAGGCCTAGAAATAATTTTGGGTATCTATAGAGAGGACAAAAATATTTTCTACCCTCTGTGCCAGAACTAAGCTCCTCAAAAGTCTATTCTGAGGGAAGTTCTTAAGTATAGCAATTTAGGTAAGACAATATGCACTATAGAATTGTTCATAGTCGAAAAAAGGCTAAGCCCACAAAATAATAGGAATGATTGCTCAGTAACTTATGTTCCCCATATGTTATAGAATGTTATTCATCAAATATACTATAATTTTGAAGAATTTTTAATATAGCCTAATGTTAAAACAAAGAATGAATTAAAAAGAAAAAAAAACAGCCATGTATTTACAAGATGACAGGTTAATGCCAATTATATAAAGCTATATGATAACTATTATTCTCTATCTTTGCATTATCCACCGGTCTGGTAAAAAAGTTTTCAGTGTGACAAAATGTTAATATCTGGATGTTGGAATTAGCAATGATTTTATCTCCTTTTTTATATTCTTTTATTTTGCAGCATTTTTCAGGGAGCACTCATCCCTTTTAAAGTTGGAATAAAATGTTACATTTTATAATGGAAATAAATGGCTTTACAACTCTTAAGTTTTTTCACCTTGGCTTTCCTATCTTATTGTAGCTGTCTCTGTGTATCTCTATACAAAATAGCCAGGAATTAAAGCCCAGATAAGCACATCATGTATGAAAGGAAATTTTTTTCGCTATTCACTTTCTAGATCATATTGGGCTGTTCCTTATTACATTCCACAGACAATTATGTATTTAAGCTTCTAAAATTTCAGCAAGAGCCTTTACTCTTTCCAAGTCTTTCTGCAACTGATAAATCATTTTCTCAAAGGATACAGTTTTTCTGCAGATTTCTGTTGCCAAGGTCTTCATAAAACCTAACAGTTAGAACTAAATTACATTTAACCATATGGATTTGCATCTTCTCCAAAGTAGCTGGAAGAATTAATCAAAGGTGAACAAATTAAGTTTAAATAGTTCCTAGTAACTAAATATAATTTGTAAAAATTATAGTAGATGTTGAAACTTTTCAATAGATTTCCAATCTAGAACCTTGTTTTGAGTGGCACCTGATGACCTTTCCTTTCCTTCCTCCACCTCAAAATTCAAGTCTATTTTACCATTATATAACCAGTAATCTGAAATAAATACCATATTTTTGTCATACACCAATAGCCTACGTTCATTGCCTTCATGAACTTCAGCACCCAGACTCATCAACATCAGCCATCAGAAAGAAATACAGGATTCCAGATCAGTATTTCAAATGTCCCTTTGTTTATGTGAAAATCATTTACTGAAGCCTAGCCAATCAAAACAGAAAGAAATTGGACGCACACCAGGATTGAGTATTTCTGCCAATGTTTCCTTTCTGTAAATAGCACTAAAAAAAGAAACAGACAAAAATACCTCCAGAATCTGCTTAGATCTTCAAATCAAGGGTCACCTGGAAACTGTTCGCTCACATAGATAATTGTCAGAATTCTAATACTTTGTATCCTTATTAGAGAACTTTCCAAACAACTAGATTTCTTTTTGTAAGTGAACTCAGAAGGACATTTGTGGGCTTTACAGTAATACTGAACTGGATTCACATCTTTGAATTGTCATAATCCACCTATATGACCTTGAGCCTGTGTCCACAGTGTCCTCTCTGTCAAGAATGACCTCCTTTCTCCTTTCTGCTTCGTGATCATCTCATTTTCCAAAACACACCCCACAAACCATCCCTCTGTATTCAGATACATAAGCTTTCTCTGAGCTAAGCATTGTATCTCTTTTGAATTCAATTACATACCTGATTCCTGAAAATTTCTTCATTACTGAATATCGGCTATCTTTGGCACAAAGCCCCAACCATCTTATTTGTATCCAAATTTCCAATTTAGTAATTATATGACTGTATCATATAATTAAAATCATTCATTAGTTATTTCATTCATCCCCAAATATTTATGAGTACATTCCATATCTTAAAAGTGTTCACGCTATCTTAGATATTACCATGGTGAACAAAGAAGATAAGGTGTCTGCTCTCATAGACTTTATATTTTGGTGGAGGAATTAAATTAAATTAAAAAAATCCATCTAGTGATAATGTGCTGCACAAAAATGCAAACGAATGACACAGTAGAGAGTATATAGTAACCAAGTATGGTTGATCAGAAAAGGCCTCTCTAAAGAGAGATTTAAACGAGCATTTGAATGCTAACAAAGTGTTAGCCTGAGAAGATTCCTAATGAGAGCATCCCAGGCAGAAGAAACAGCTACTGCAAAAACCAAAGAAATATACATGACTAATCAAGGAATCAAAAGAAAGCTAACATAGTTAACAAAGGAGAAAATTTAAAAAAGGAGAGACAGATAGTGTTATATGATATGATATGACATGACATGATATAATGAAGTCAGGGAGGTAGAAAGACCCCAGATCAGATATGATTTTGCAAGACTGAAAAAGAGATTGAATGTTGAAATACAATGAGGAGTCACTGGGGATTTTTTAAGCAAGAGAATAACATGATCTTGTTTACATGTTAAGAGAGAATTCTGGTAACTTTTAACAGAGCAGATTACAGACCAGCTAGGAGGTTATAGTATTGGTACAGGTAGGAGATCCTATTGATCTGGATTAGGGTGTCAAGGAGGGAAATAGACATAATGGGACAATAATAGGATATATTTGGAAAGTAGAATGTATAACATATTTTAATGGATTAGATGTGTTAAATGAGGAAAAAGAAGAAAGGAGAATAATGTTGAGATTTACCTAGATCAACTGAGTGGAACATTGCTTTTGATTAAGGTTAAGGAAGAGTGGAGAAAAGATGGTGTTTTTCACTTTTCTTTCTTTCTTTCTTTCTTTCTTTCTTTCTTTCTTTCTTTCTTTCTTTCTTTCTTAGGGGGAGATGAACCATGAGAGACTATGGACTTTGGGAAACAAACCGAGGGTTTTAGAGGGGAGGGGGGTCAGGGGATGGGTTAGCCCAGTGATGAGTATTAAGGAGGGCACGTATTACATGGAGCACCGGGTGTGATACGCAAACAATGAATTATGGAACACTACATCAAAAGCCAATGATGTACTGTATGGTGACTAACATATCATAAAAAAAGTTTTAAAACAAGATGGTGTTTTTCTTGGGGAAAGGGCAGGGAGTAGGGATTAAGAGGAATCCTTTGGATATACTACATTTGAAATGCTTGCTAATTCTAATGCATTTTTTACTGGATTCCTTAGAAGGAATATAAGTCATGCCACCTACAAAAGTAGTTTCACTCTTCCTTTCCTATCTGGGTTCATTTTTTTTTCCTTGCCTAATTGCCCTACATCGAACCTCCATGATAATACTTAATAGATGTCGTGAGAGTGAACATTTTTACTCTAATCCTAATTGTAGGGGAATGCTTTCAGTTTTTACCATTAGAAATGATGTTATTTGTGTTTTTTATAGATGCTTTTGATCAGGCTGAGGAAATCTCCTTCTATTCCCAGATGGTTGAGTGTTTTTCTCATAAAAGGGTACTGACTTTATGTTTTTTCTTCATCTACTAAGATTGTCATGTGGCATACATCTTTTATTCTCTCGTACGATGTATTACCTTAATTATCATATGTTGTACTAATCATGTGTTCCTGGAGTTAATCCTACTTGACCATGCTATAGAATCCTTCTATATATTGTCAGATCTAGTTTGCTAGTACTCTGTTGAGGATTTTTGCTTCTTTAATCATAAAAATATTGGTCTGTCATTTTCTATTCATGTGATATCTTCAGTTTTGGCATGAGAATAATACTGGCCTTACAAAATTACTCAAGAAGTGTTCCGTTCTCTTACAAGAGTTTGCGAAAAAAATAGTATTAATTTTTGTTTAAATGTTTGGTAAAAACATTTGCTTGTTATAAACATATTGCTTATTATATATTATTTAACGGCCTTTGACCATTTCATTGAAATGATCTAATTTGTCAGCTTACTGTTTACATTAGTTTCCTAGAGTTATTATAACAGATTAACACAAACTTTGTGTCTTAAAACAAAACAAATTGTATTCTCTCATTGTTCTGGAGGGCAGACATAAAAAATCAAGGTGTCAACAGGGCTGTACTCACTCCAGAGGCTCTAGGGGCACCCTTTGCAAGGGTAGTTTTTGAGGTCAGTTTGTTTGTTTGTTTGTTTTAGTCATTCATTCATTCTGAGGCCCTAGAAGTCTTTTCTGAGCTGCTTTTTTTCTTGGTTATCTCTGATAAACTAGATGGTCTATAAAGTTTTATTCTCAAAGAGCTACCAATCTCCTCTTAGTTGCTTACAACACAATCTCCATTGTTTTCAAGGTTATCATTAGTCTCAAACTTTGTCCATACTCTGTTTCAAATAAAATCAATTCCTTTAGGAGATCTTTGAAGCTCAGAGTTCATTCTTCTTAAGGTCTAACTCTCCTTGTGGGCAAAATCTCTGAGGGATTGTTTAGGGGCTTGGGGAAAGGGCAGTGGCTCACTTCTCTCAGAATATAACACCTCCTTTATGAGTAAGACACTGGTTGATGGCAGTAGCTTCCAGTCTCCTCAGCTTGCATATCCAGGTGTGAACCCTTCATCCTATACAAGGACTAGGGTAAGGGCATTCAAGGCCATTGTGTTTGTAGCATGCTGCACCACTGTAGAGACTTCAGACTATGAGTGGGGGGCAGGGTAGGGAAAAAGAGCTCCTGACTGTTCCAGCCATAGTTACTTTGAATTTGACCTCTGGAATGTGGAAGTGGGGCAGATGAGAAATGGAGGGAGAGGGCGGGTGGTTGAGAAATGCTGGTGTCTTGCCTCTTGCTGGAAGATACCATAGAACTTGATTGCAAGCTGGAAGGAGTGAGAGCCATGTCTTCTTGGCCACACCTCCCACACCTGGGAGCTTCATCCTACCTAGCTGGGATGGAGAAGAGAAGGGTGAGATCACAGCACAAGTGCCACAGCCTCTCACTATTATTATTACTGAAATTTAGTAGAGTTTCTTGAATAAATAATTCTTATTTGCTGTAATAACTTAGGACAATTTCCACAGACTTTAAATAGTTGGTTGCCTTATCATTTCTTTTCAGTGATGGTTTTTTCATAGGGGAGTGGGTCTGCAGAGGCCCTCATGACACCATTCTAGAAGTGATTCTTATGAATGACTTAATATTTTTAAGATAAAGTTCTCAAAAGAATTGCAAAAAAACAATCAACTGTGTAAATTTAAAAATGTAATTGGCTTAATTCAATGAATCATAAATTGGGCAGCATCCCATCTAACAAATAGAAAGGAGTTCCAAGGAGCTGTACAAAATGGACGACTCTCATAGGCAGAAGGAGGAAGAATAAGGAAGTTATTTGAAAAGAGTAGATTGTTGCAAGCAAGATAACCTTTCTTTGGCGGACAGCAGAGGTGTATTGGGACAATTACCTCCCTAGTGCTGACCAGGAAATTCTAGACTGACCAGTTAAGATTATGATCCTGGGAGAGACAGAAACTGAATTTAGGTTAGGTATTAAGTCTCAGTTTGGTGACATGAGCTAGCACAAGTGACTCCATTTCAGGCCTATTGTCTCTTTTTTAACAGGAAGTTAAGCGTATACGGTCTCATTTTAAGTAAGATGAGTAATGACAGACCTCATAAAAGGGAAGGGAATAAGAAGAAGTTTGGAAGAGAACAGGAATAAAACAGAGCAGAGAATGGCTATAAATTATTTTTTAACAGATGGAGATCTCAAAATCATTCTCTTTAGAAAATGTTTTTTCTATCAAAAAAATGAGCGTATGCATACTCACCCAAAATTTGTATGTCTTGCAGATAATTATCAAAACACAGAAAGCTCTCTATAGAGACTATGTGTTAGAAACTTCCATATTAGCCCATTACACTCTTAAGGGAAGAGAAGATATCTTATTATTCCATTTATATTTGTATTTATTATGTTATAAGTACTATTCCTAGTACACAGTAGTTGTTAATAAGATTTGATGAAAGGGTAAATGAATGAACACAAAAACCAGAGGGAAAAAAAAGAAAGAAGATGGCTGATTTTCAGAAATTTATTATCTCATTGAGGGGAAATATTTCTACATTGAAAATTAGAAACAACTATGAATAAACAAATGGCAAACCGATCCATATGGGATGAGAAAATAAAATCTCTTAAGTTGAATTCGGATATATCAAGAAAGTTACTACACAAATGAAAGGATATATGTTAATACTTTGTTTTGGCATTATATAAAAGGGTTAGGATTTTATTTTTATATGCAAAAATAAAAATGAATTTGTCCCAAAATTAAAATTTCAAAGTAATCAACTGCTGTCCTTTTAATATGGGTCTTCATTTGAAATGGTGTGCACAAAATGGTAAGAAACCATCACCCGGTGGGTAGAAATGTGTAATAAGATAAAGGAAAAAAATGAGAGGATATGAGAAATGATGTGAGAAGAGAAAATTAATCATAGCTTAACCAACCTCAGAGAGACTATTTTAAAGTGCAGTCTTCCTCTTGACAGTGGCCCTTTTACTCTCTGATGAGTGGCCTTTAGAAACCCATTGAAGTTTAAGACATCATCTGAAGAGGAGAAGGACCTTTTATTCCTTGCTACTCATTTTACCTTCACTTCTCACCACCCTCACACATGTATTAGTTGGAGTAGGATGGTACTCTGCAAGGTTTCCAGCGGCCGTATATCTATCCTTTGTGGGAGGATTCAGAAGGATTATTGAAGGACCATCGCAAAATTTGTATAGCACCATGTATTATGAGAACCAAAACAGGAAAATATTGACTTCTTTTTACTAAGATTTCTTTTTTGTGACCACATTTAAGACAAAGATGTGTTCATGGAGAACACATGATTGGAAACATGAATTATTTAAAATTGATGGCCTTATAAGCACACTAGGCTTGTATTTACCATTTAAAATGGCAACACAATGTGGCCAGAGATGAACACAGATTATTATTCACTGGGCTCATTAAATATGCATAAAATGTGAACTGCTCTATATGTGTGCATTTCCTTACTTAAAAGAATCTCATTTGGTGGTACACTGGGAAGTTGGAATGCAATGATTAAAAGTTCATATATTCAAGACAGAAAATGATGAAGTCTATGGGGACAAAAGAAATTTCTTATTCATCTCATTCTAAGCACCAAGCAAAGATCAGGAAAAATGTGGCACTAAATAATTCAGTCATTACTTTAATCATTTATTCATTCAACAAATATTACATTTCTACAATGGCAGAACTTCTACATGTGGGGGAGGAGAGGAAATAAAAAAGCAAGAAAATTATATTCATTGAATGAATGAATATATCAACTTGGGTAAATTCATAAGGAAGGAGAAGAAAATCAGATTCACAACAAGATTTGGAAAGACTCTTTTTCATTGTATGCATATTATCAGTACTTTAGATTTGTAGAACATTAATATTGTCAATACTTTAGAATTATAGATCATTATTGTACCTCACAACACTCTAAGAAGGTAATGACATTAATCATTTCATAGATGGGTAAAGCTCAAAGTGAATTGTCTTGCATAAAATCCCATAATTATTGCGGATGGAGTGGGAACTTGAAGCTAGTTTCTGGTGGCTTCTTTTGTTCTCCTTTGTGGAAGGCCACGTGTCTTCTTTACTGCTTACATGGACCCTGTCAGGGCTATATCTTCATCAAGTACCTTCCAGGAAAACCAGTCCAGTGGAAAAATACATTTTACTTAAATTTGAAAGATCTCAGGTTCTATCCAGCATTGTGCTGACAAGCAGCATGCCTGTGGTCCTACATGCTAATGTTCAGTTTCTTCATTTCTGTGGAAACTTCTACCATATTTTATCCCACTACCCTCAATGGTCAGTTCTCTAGAATACAGAGAAAAAGTAAATTTTACTTTAGTTTCTTCTTGAGTTGTCTGTCCATGCTTCTTCTGGTGTTCTGCTTATCGCCCACTGTTACCAAAGTCTTGAGGAGGAATTTCCTTACCATCAGGGTCTTGTCTGGAACTCTTGGTCACTGTTTCTTCAACAGGACACAGAACTCTTCTGACCAGTACCATTGGAAAAGTTACAATAGGTCAAAGCACACTTTATTTATTATATCTTTATTTTCCATGACACTATTATATAAAACATCCAGGTATATAAGACTTAATTAAAGCCTTGAGAAAAAGAAATGTAATTACAGTGTAAGAGAACACTTAGAAATGTTTGCCATGTAAGGATTTTCTTAGAGAACAAGGGTACATATTCAAGAGGTTAAGCTTTAAGGAGGCAGGTGGGAGAAGGTCATTTTATAGAGAAAGCATCTTTTTATACTAATTTCTTGCATTCAGATTTTTTTACTCTCTTAAAAAAATTGATCAAACCTCTACTATTTTACTAACCCCCTGTACCCAGAAAAATCTGCCTCATGCCAAGCTCCATATTTCTCCTCTTTTCATCAGTTGAGATTAACTCACTATGAGTGTGTCAGAAGAGCTTCAGAAGGATAATCAAGGTTTTCTGTTTGAGAAAAAATTATATTAATTACATTTTGAGTAGTACAGGGAAATATCTATTCTGCCTTGATTGGATGATGAAAAATGATATAAATTATCCTTGCACCTAGTAATCTTAGATTTTAGAATTTTTGACCTCACCCTTTTACATGGTATTATTTATAATCTTAACATACCATAGTTATCACCAACTTGTACTTTCCACAGAAATTTGCTTTCCTAGTTAATCTTGGAGTACACTGGGCCAATTTTACATTTTTCAAGCAACAAGAGCCAAGTCCCTTCTCCTTCTGGTCTTCCCTTGGAGATTTCCAAGACAGATACTTTGTCAAAGTACTTGTTTCTTTGCTGTCCCAACATTCCACCAAGTGCTCTTCACCTTCCTCCGTGGTTGTACTGGTCTACGGCTTTGGAACTGCAAGTTCAGGCCATTTCTGATCATCATTTAAATTCTTATCTCTTTTTCCTCAAGGTCATCACCTTCAGTTCTGCTGAGCATCTGTTGCAAGTCCTCAGGCACTTCCTGGTGATACTGAATCTACCAATAATGTATCTCCTCGTGCAATAAGTATTTGTATCTGGGTGAGTCCCTGACTCCAGTTATCTAGTGTTCACTTTTTTTTTTCCAGGTACTATGATGATTTCCCTCTTAGTTTGCCCACAACATAGTGTTATAGGTTCTAATATCAATATATTTTGAGTTTCTATACTTAGCCCCTTGGTGGTAAGAAGCACCTACCATATTTATTTGTATCTCTGTTAAAGAGATTTTCTCTCTCATCTTTGATCATCATCCCAACCTCTCTTTTGAGCTTGAGGTGTAATGACTGAGTCAGAATCATGGGCAAGACAGCTTTACATTGTAGCAAGGATGTTCTCCTAACATTACTTTCTAAAATTCACTATAAATACCCTAGTTTCTCGAATGCTGTGTGGATAAGCTTTAACATTCCCTGCTACTCTCATTAATTTATGAGTTAAATAAAACCTATCACATCAGTTATTTTTTTAATGTGCCTGAAAGTCGTGATTTTAACTTTTAGAAAATTTTACTCTAAACCTTCTCCTACCACCGGTGGACCGCCACTTCAGGATACTCTAGTTCATCTTGTGTGATTGCTCTTGACTCTTCCATTCTGATTTTCACTAGTGTTGTTGAAATGGATGATTCTACATTTAATGGACCTTACAAATTTCCATTCACTCCACCTTTAGAGTCATTCAGCTGATGCAATTATACTTCCCAGGTCCCTGTCCAACCAATTTTGTGTCTTTATCAGATTAAAGAGGAAGACATGCAGCTAGAAATAACTGCTGATTTAAAATATCATGAAGGTATAAAGATAATTCTGAATTCTATGAAAGTCATATGTCTTTTTACAGTAGGGGTATAAACACACCTTTGGGATACAGTTAGTTTCGTGCAGCTCAAAGTATTTTAAGAGAAAAGCTTATTGATCTGATTGGTCCAAAGTTCCCCAAATTAATAGAGATAATTTTATGGAATTATAAGTTTGGAGCCAAGAACCACAAGAAGCAGCCATTTGACCAGATTTGCATTGGAGGTACAGCACATCAAAAATTTCATTTTAAGATATAAGATTACATGGCCACTGGGCATTATGTATATCAGCATTCAGTTCAAGTTGTTACATCAGGAAAACCAAAAATAAGTACACACCAGAAACTAATGTCTTCTGATATTTACACTTGGAATTCTAAAGCTCTACTCCAGTAACATATGGATCCTTGTTTCTGTAATTTTTTCATGTTTAAAATGAGAAACAATTATATAATGGGCTGAATCTCTTCTACAATGCCATGAATCTCTGTGTCCTATGGTGGAAAAGTAGATGAGGTAATAACATCAAAGCATGGATGTTCATTTTGCCACTTGAATAAAATAGGAGAGGTCTATATGAGGCTAAGCCTGTGGTGTGTGTTTTTATGAACTATGACAGTCTGCTCAAATTGTGTTTATACATAACAGGCAAATCTTGGTACAATCTCCTAGTTCTCTTGGTTCAATACAAGATAGTCTTTTGGTTCAAAGTTACAACCAATATGGATTATTGAGACTCTACTATGAGTGATAATGATTGAGAGAACCAGTGTGTTATGCAAAGTTGAGGTTTTGGTTTTCGAGGAAAAAAAATATAGTTTTGTCTTGACGTATAAATTTGATCCCAAATAAAAAAAATATAGAAAAGAAGAAAACATTAGTGTGTATACAAGTAGTAGAAGGCATGAGGGAAATTAATTTTATTTGCCTTGGTTTATAATACCTGAGACTGGTAGGAAGCTATGAATAGCTTTAAATTTTGGCGAAGTTCAATCAGTTTTGATGGGCTTATTCTCCAGGTAATTTAAGGAGGTGAGGAAGATTCATGAAAACTTCCCAGTCAGGTATATATTCCTGCAAGACAAAAATTTGGTTCTTTCTCTATCAAATTGATAAATAAGTCTTAGAAACTCTTAAGGGATAATAAAATATCATTCTTTCTCTTCTTTGTAAACTTCCCACACAGCAGAGATTCCATAAATTATACAGAAGAATCTTCTCCGCATACAATTGATTTTATGATATAATTAGTTAATTGAAACAAAAAAAGAAAAAAAAATCCTCTCATGAGAAAGCTAAATTTTCTTACAAAACTCTTTTTTATCTTTTATGTTTATCTTAAACATTTTATCAGTTTTATTAAATAGATAACTAGACATTTTTTTCTCAGCATCTATGTTCCTATCTTGAGTCATTAAATCTGTTCTAATTTTTTGGTTTGCCTCAAATATCAGATCCCAAATTTAGAAAAAAATAATCTATTCAGGAGGGCTCCTATAGGTCTTCTAGACAAACACAAATATTTGTGTGTGTGTGTGTGTGTGTGTGTGTGTGTGTTTCAAAGATTTGATTTGAGAGAAAGTGTGTGCACATGCGAGGGAGAAAGAGAGAGAAAGGTGAGAGCGAGCATGAGCAGGGGGGAGAGTCAGAGGGAAAGGGAGAAGCAGACTCCCCACTGAGCAGGAAGCTGAATGCGGGACTTGATCCCAGGACCGTGGGATCAGGACCTGAGCTGAAGGGAGATGCTTAACCAACTGAGCCACCTAGGTGCCCTAAACACAAATATTTGTTACTTCATCTTGTAAAAAAAGAGATGATAGGAACAATAATGGTTGTTTGCTGTGTTCCATATTCATAATTAGCTTGACACTAGTGTAAAATCTGTGAGGGAATAATGATCAAAGTAGAAGAAAGAGGCAGCCTTTTCTAAGTAAACACTATACAAATAAAATATTGTTACAACGGAATTTCAGAAATTATACTGTTTATGCTCCTAGAGATTTTTCAATTTCTTCACTGTCCATGATATTTTTTTTACCCTCAGGAGAAGCACTGATCAAACTCCTGAAATACTATGTACTGAACCCCAATAGAAAATTTACTCTCTCTTCTAATATTCATACTAACTCTAAATCATTTAATAACAAATCAAACAGGTTTCTGCTTCCCATTGATGCTTTCCTGAAGACTTCCTATAAACAGGTTAGACTCTCTGTATAGTCAAATGCCTGTTGAAATAGTATAGTAAAATGCCTGTTGAAAAGACTATCTCAAAAGAAAAGAAGAGAGAAAAGAAAAGAAAAGGAAAGAGAGAAAGAAAGGGAGAAAGAGAAAGAAAGAAAGAAAGAAAGAAAGAAAGAAAGAAAGAAAGAAAGAAAGAAAGGAGAAAAAGAAAGAAAGAGAAAAAGAAAGAAAGGAAGGAAGGAAGAAAAGACTGTGTCAGATATTTTAAATTATTGGTGCTTCAATGATAGATGATTAGAAGAGTCTTCCAAGTTGACAATGATTAGAAAACATACAATATTTGTCTGAAATATTACTGGTATAATTTTAATGTCCTAGTTTTCTGTATATATAGGTATTATAGACCGAATGTTTGTGCCCCCTCCCAAATTCACATGTTAAGTCCCAATGCCCAATGTGATTTAGAGGTGGTCCTTAGGAAGTAATTGGCTCATGGTGTGGAGTCCTCATAATGGGATTAATGCCCTTATTAAAGAGCCTCCAGGGAGCTTCTTTGCCCCTTCCTCCAAGTAAGGAGACAAGGAGTAGAAGGCTGTCTGTGAACCAGAAAGTAGGTCCTCCCCAGATACCAAATATACAGTGCCCTTCTTTTGGACTTCCCAGGCTACATTGTGAAAAATAAAATTCTATTTTTTATAAGCCACCCAGTCTATGGTGTTTTGTTATAGCGGCCTGAGTGGACTAAGACAATGAGGAAGCACTTTTTTTTTTTAAGATTTTATTTATTTATTTGACAGAGAGAGAGACAGCCAGCAAGAGAGAGAACACAAGCAGGGGTAGTGGGAGAGGGAGAAGCAGGCTCCCAGCAGAGAAGCCTGATGTGGGGCTCGATCCCAGAATGCCAGGATCACGCCCTGAGCCGAAGGCAGACGCTTAAAAACTGAGCCACCCAGGTGCCCCTGAGGAAGCACTTTTAACCTTAGTATAATAGGCTATGCTTTTCCAAACTGAAATTAATCATTTTAAATAAAATATGTTCTCAATAATTTCTCAGAATTGAGAGAGAAATGCTTTGTGGAATCTTCGTACATTTTCATGGCAATATGGGTATTTACATAGGTTCAATAAAAATCTATCCTCCTTGGGGCATCTGGGTGGCTCAGTCGGTTAAGAATCTGACTCTTAATTTTGGCTCAGGTCAAGATCTCAGGATCCTGGGATTGAGCCCCATTGGGCTCCCACTTAGCAGGGAGTCTGCTGGAGGATTTCATTCTCTCTCTCTCTCTCTCTCCCTCTACCCCTTCCCACCTTGCACATGCACTCTCTCTAAAATAAATCAATAAATCTTTAAAAAAAAATCTCCTTTTTACCAAGATATATAATTGGACAAATTGACTCATAATCTGACAAATTGATTGTGTGCCCAACATTATACTTGTAATGTCATATTTCAGAATAAATCTCATTTAATAAGGTATGACAAGCTTTCTCTTAAGAAACGGGAATCCCCCACTCAAGAGAAAATAACAGGTGAAGAATTTACCATCTGACCTAGCAAGAAAATTTCCACAAAATATAAGAAACGTGGTTATCAAGACACTAAACATCAGGCAATTTTGAAGTAAATTAATATCCAGTGGAAGATCATCTGCAGCTGCCAGATTTTCATCCTCTGCTTCATCATTCAGTTTCTAATTGCTTCTGACTAGCCTCAGTCCAGATCTAAATCTCACAGTCCAAGTCAACGTTCATTTACCTTCAGTATTTGTATTTAGGAAAATCACAGTGATATAACTTTGACAGTGATCCAGTGAAGTATATTCATACAGTTTAAAATCCAGTGGTGGAAACCTTCCTAATTATAATCAACAAGAAGAAAATTTAAAATAAGATGAGCTTTTAGAGAAATAAAAGACATTTATATAAACATTATTGATGTAATTTTGGAATATAGGTGAGATCCAGAGCCCACGGCCAAGAAAGAATTCTTGAGATGTCTTTGGTGCAAAAGAGTGATTTTATTAAAGCTCGGGAATAGGACCCGGTGGGGAGACAGAGCTGCATTACAGGGTGAGGGGTGACTGATTATGTACTTGGGAGTTGGGGGTAAGGAAAAAGGGAGGTTCTTAAAAAAATTTTTGTATGTTAAAGAGGGCCTATGAGATACTGGAGTCCTTCCCATTGTCAAGTTAAGGCTATTCTTCCCTTTAGTAAAGCATTAACATTAAGATGGTTGGGACCTTCCTGGAGGAAAGCTATACTCTATCTCAAGTCCTTCGTCCATGGCTTCAGGTTATAAGGAAATTTTATTTTATTTACATTCTCTTCTACCTTTGTTTCCCACATCACTATGGGTGGGTGGGTGATGTTAGAGCTCCAGGAAATTGAGTCTATGGGTCTCTGGAAGTTAGGTTATTGGTAAGAATGCCTTTTCTTATAAATCACTAAGACATTTGTGAACTGAGGGAGACACCTATCTTGCTGGACTGTGATCTCTGTTAGTTAACCATTTGTTGTTCCATCCCTTAGCTTTAGGGCAGCCAGGAGTGCCTGAGGAAGGTCCTACATATCCTGGTGGGGAGGGGGGGAAGGGAAGGTTGGGGGGTGGGAGGGGAGTATTGCAGGGTGTCAGCTTGTGCCTTGTCCTCAGCTTGCCTGCTGCTCCCTCATGACAATTATGTTCTAGGTAGTATTCTAAAGTAGAGAGAAAGAGAGGGAGAGAAATAGATACGAATAATGATTTTATAGGACAGAGCGTATAATTTATACCCACAACAACCTTAGGTTTTATTAAGATACCCATTTGCAGATGAGGAAATCCAGGCACAGAAATGATAAAACTGATACATCAGTGCCAGTTCTTCCTTTTATATGTATTATTTACACTGATAATTAAGAATGTAATCTAGATAGCTAGTATCATCTTTTGTGTGTATGTCAGTTATTTTTTAAGCTAAACAACTCCCTAAAAACCAATCATTTTTATGTGCTGTGTAAGATTTTACTGTGTTTATTTAACAAAGTATCTTGTACAAACAAGGCGCACAATGAGTGGTGTAGACTGGCCGTAGCCACAAAGAGCCCAATTATTCAAGGAGCCAGGAAAAGCCTGGCATATCTAAGAAGTGTCATATTTTGACGTGAATTAGCATCTTTCCTGATGTTTCTGATTAGAAGGGCAAAGTGTGAATGAGTCATAGGGTAATGGTTATTTTTCACATCAGTTGCTGCCTTGGAGCTGGACTGTAGATACTGATTATAAGAAAGTATACCCTAATGCATCAGAATCGTGTTCTCTTGGACAAGCCAAAAAAAAAAGCCCATTGAAGAATTTTCTTTTTTCTCACCAAAAATATCTTGCATGATTAACACAAGTTTTGTACTTCAATTTAGTAGTGTTTAATGGATAAAGATGAAAGGATTTTTTTAGTCTATTATAGGTAACACTCCATTAGAAGTTACAATTATAATGAAATCTAAAATTATTATTCCATGATCTATAATGGACAATAATAAATAAGAGAAAACTAGAAATAAATAATCTAGAAATAAATGAATAATGAATAAGGGTAAGATACTGGCACTCTTATATTATATAAAGAACATGTCCATTTGTTCAAACTACCCAACCTCCACATCCTATACAATTTACAGTGAAGTCTCAAAAAAAATAGTAGCTATGACTCAGATCCAAGCTAAGATGCTTGTCATTAAATGAATTTTAACAGAAAGGTGACAAAGTCTTTTATCGGTAATTACTTTTGAGGCTGTCACAATTATTGACAGAATAAAGGAGTATAATTTAGATCTGTGATGTGGCTATTGTTTTTTTAATTGTTCTGTTTTTACATGGAGAGCACTGGAAGCATTGAAACACTCTACTCTTTTGTTCTTTGCATTGTTGTCTTAAAATCAACACTTTCTCTCAAGTATGCAAATGATTAGTGTTGCCAAAAAAAAACCCCTGAGTTTTGTCAGAGTAAGGTTCAGATCACACCTTATGGAATTTCTAGCTCAATTTCCAGATCAAAGTAACACAGAGAAATTAGGAACAGCTTAGGTCTTTTTGAAGCAAGTTCTAGATAAAATGTTGCTCCTTCAGGAATTAACATTTCTTCAACTGAATAGGTGCTTTAATTTTTGAAATAGTGTTTACAATGAAGAGAAAGTTAAACTGAATCACACATTTCCTCAAAACATTAAACAGGAAATACTATTTACCTCATTATTTCCTATAATAAAGCATTACTAGGCAAGAAAAAGTTTGCTTAGTTAATAAACTAGAAATCTAAGATTTATTGATAATTGTGTAATCCAGAAAAGAAGGGAACCTATCCTTGCTTTGGTAATCACCAGGTGCCAAATAAAGTGCTAACTGGTCATCCTGAGATGTAGTGAAGGATGACAACCCAGCTTAGTTTGACCTGGATGATTTGCTGTTCACCTAATCACCCAGGGTCCTCCAGAGAACATCACATCAGTGTTGTGTGCTCTGATAAAGAGTTAGGTCCTTGCCTATTCTCTTTCCCTAAGCCCTACTCCACTAAAAAAAAAAAAAAAAAAAAAAAAAAAAAAAAAAGTGTATGGGTGTGGATCTGAGGATCTCCTTTTCAGGTAGAAAGAAAAGGAGAAAAAAGGGAATAAACCAGAACACACAAACAAACAAGGCCCTGGTTGGATTCAGAAACTATTTGATTTTCGTAGTTTCAGTCCTAAGCAGTAGTGGTTCATAGGAATGGGACGTTTTCATATATGAAAACATCAGAAATTACGATACATTGCTACCTCTAGTGTAACATGGGCTGTACCTCAATGGAAGAAAGAAAACCTTTTAACCAAAAGATAAAAATAAAGGGGATACTGTAGTACACTCTGATACACTGCAAAATATTAATTTTGCCTTGACCCTTTACATTTGTTCCCATACTTGTTCTCCTCATTTTCTTTTTACTCCATTCATAACATGGCCACTCATCCAATTAGCATTACTTAATTACTGGTGATAACATCAGCTGTTTTTCTTTTCCCATTATCTATATCCTCTTGGTTGATAACATCTTGATCTTCCTTCCAGAAAATCACCCCTTTTCTTACTTCAACATAGTGATCCAAAGGCTTTGACCCTACTTCCTTCTTCCAGTGGTAGGCACATGATCTTACCTCATATTCCACTTATCCTGCTCCAAGTGTTTAATTTCAGATTGCTTATGGATCAACAAAAATGTTTTATTTATTTTATAGATTTTTAAATATATTTGGCAGAGGCAGAGAGAGCATGAGCAGGGGCAGTAACAGGCAGAGGGAGAAGGAGAAGCAGGGTCCCTGCTGAACAGAAAGCCCAATGCAGGGCTTCATCCCAGGACTCTGGGATCATGACCTGAGCCAAAGGCAGATTCTTAACTGACTGAGCCACCCAGGCACCCCCAAAAAGTTTTAAATTATATGAGGGAACGCATTTCTTGTTTCTTTTTTTCCCTAACAGTTTTGAGCTTTCTGTCAATTGCAGCCTCAAAATTCTGACCAATAAAAATGCCTATGTTGTGGCATATATCATGCTAATTTTCCTGCTTCCCTTTTTACATATTAATTTCCAAAACTACTTATATGTGGGTTTGGAAAATGGAATCATCCACTACTCTAAAAAAACAAACAAACCACATATATATTTTGATACATATTTTATACACACTGTTTTTTTCTTTTCTTTCTTTTTTTTTTTTTTAAGTAGGCTCCACACTCAGCATGGAGGCCAACATGGGGCTTGAACTCATGACCCTGAGATCAAGATCTGAGCTGAGATCAAGAATTGGATGTTCAACCAATTGAGCAACCCAGGTACCTCTTATACCCACTTTTAATTTGCCCACTCTTTTTGACTGTCATAATCAAAATTATTTCATAATGACATCAGCTACTTAATAAAGTGGTTTGGGAATGCAGTTGGCAAAGTTTCTGCAAGCATATTATCTTTGCTTTTTGCTTCCTGAACTTGAGTTGCCATTCATCATTCATCCCTTCCGACCCCCCTGACTGCTCACCCCATTTCTATCCTGGGCTGGTCAATGGGAATCTCTTAAGGTTCTGTTATTTGTTCATACAGTGTTTATATTTATGGTCAATTAATTTCAGGAATTTTATTTTAAGCAGAAACTTAAAATTTCTCATTTTAATTAAGAAAAACCCAAAGCATTACAAAGTTATTGTAATTATTACTAGGTATTCTATGGAAGAATTTTAGGATCACAAGTTGGGATTGAAATGAGCCATAAATAAGACCCTACATGGCCTTTTATCTGTTGAATGTGCTCTGTTGAAACTGCTTTCATATTCCCTACCTGCCAGAGATCAACCTCATGTAAATCTGCTGTAATAGGGGATACAAATGAAGAAAAGCACTTGGCATTCATATTCCTCTCTCAGTCCACTTCCCCCAACCTAAAAAGAACATAGGTAAGCATGTACTTGCACTGTGGTGTTTCCATTTATCTCAGAGGAGGCATCATCCTTTCCGTTGTGCGTATCCCCTTAACAACTATTTCCACTTCTTGACTGAATCGATGTCTTGAGTATTGCAGGAAACTTAACATTTGTTCTCCTTTTCAAAATCTGTAAAACTCCACGCCCTTCTTCTCTCCTTATATGTCCCACCAACTGTTTCCTTAAATGAGCCTTAGTATTTCCCAACACGGTTAAGAGCCAGCAGGATGGTGTTGTGGAAGGGGTGAGGGGAGGGAGTGGAGCGGTTCATACTTCCCCTAAGTATATTAACTGGAAAGCTCTTCCACTCAAGTGATGTACTGAGGCACTTCAACCACTGCTCCTCTGACCCTGACACTTCAAGTGGAAGCTCGGCTCAGTTCCTATTAAGAGAGACACATAAAGCTGCCATTGTCACAAATTCAGCCAGTAATGGATAAAGTGGTAATTAAATTAAGATGGCTGTTAGGGAGAGAAGTTGCTTTATAACAAAATCTAACAGGACTGAAATTCACTTTCCCACTTTCCATCTCTACCAATTAATGCAACTCAGGATCTAGTTATTTATATTCAGTCTTCCAAGTCACCTTGCTGTGAGAGTTGTCTCCAGTTGCTATAAAGTTTGCCAGAAAGAAAAAAATATATATGTATATATTTTTCATAAGCTTATACTAGGAGTTTAAGAGGTCTTAGAATAATAACTTGGCAGCAAAGAAGGAATGCTTAGAGTGAGCTCTGAAAGGAATACCAACAAGGGGGAATAGCCAAACACTAAAATGCAGATCAATGATCTTCAGCTTTGCTCTATTATTGAATTAGTCCCATACCAAAAGATCCAGGGATGGCCACAGAGAAACCAACAGTTAAGTGTCTTTAACACATTTATTGTTAGATCCAGGTTTGCTCAAACCATGCATGAGACCAGTAGACAAGACTGAATATTGAAATAACTTGAAGAGACATAAAAAATACCATTACTTGGACTCCACCCCTAGAGATTCAGATTTAATTGAGTTTGTGGGACGTCTTTGAAATGGGGCTTAAAAAAAAAAAAAAAAAAACTCCATAGATCATTTTCATGTAAAGCAAAAGCTAAGAACCACTACACAGTTGAATTTCTTCCTAGTTTCCTCTTTGTAACAGGAATTTTGTTTTGTTACAGGAATTCCTATTTTGTCTGGTTTTCAAACAGATTTAATATATGTAGACTTAAGGCTGTAGGAGCTTAAAGATGGAGGGACTTTATATAGATACTACACCAGTGCTTATCTGCCTAAAGTTTCTAGATCTTCTGAGTAGAGCCTGGGAGAGTCATCCTTACTTCCTCTAGCTTTCAACTTATATTCAGGACTTGCATTCCCTGCATGATAGAAAGACTTGACTGATGTGGCAGATTCAGTATTTCCAGCCAGTCTTTAGGATCTGGCTTCTGATTTGCTGTGCTCCTCAACAAACTGAGATCAGGAAATTTTAGATGATGAAAGGGAACTTTCTTGATCCAGCACATGATTCTCAGTTTGGAATCCACCATCTACAAATAAAAACTGTGTTGCAAGTAATTTGCATTAAGAAAAACAGATAAAAGTGGGTTCTTATTAAACATGAGAGAATAAACACACATATTCACCCCAGTTTCCTCTTCAATTCTCATGGAAACAAGTGTAAAGTGAAATTTTTTAAAAAGAAATATCATATAAGGACAATTAAAGTCAAAAACAAAAAATATGGGAATGTAAAACAGATGGATAGTGGTAACAAATTTAGAAGACCAGAGAAAGCTGAAATTTAAATAACCACAGAGGAAGACAGAGAACCACCTGCTTTGCATTGCATTATCCTAGAAATGTGCAAGAATTTGCTGAACTACAGACCTCTGTAAATGTGGTTAGATGGAGCTAAAAACAGGAGGATAATTTGAAAATCTGCTAAGAGTTTGGACACTTTGATCTTCACCCACCCAACTCAGATTGACAATGACCTTTTCCTGCATTAGAAAAGCACTGAAGGTATATCACCTGTAGAGTCAACAATATAGTACTTTGAACTGGAGGAACACTAGGCACAGAAGAGGGTAATTCCATCAAAAAGAAAGCAGGGTCGGAGGATTAAATGCATGGCTGGATAAGAAACCAAATATATCCCATTTAGGAGCCTACTATCTTGAGTTCAAATCCCAGTTTTGCATCTTAACAAGCTTTATGACCTTAGGTAAGTTAGTTTTCTGCTTTGTGCCTCAACTTCTTCTTCTGAAAAATGGGTATAATTATAGTTATTAGACTGATGTAAAGATTAAATGGGTGAAAGTCTGTGAAGCATATATTTTCCAGTACTTGACAAAAAATAAACACTATATATGTGTTAACTACTTAAAAAGATTTATTTATTTATTTTAGAGAGAGCAAGCACGGGTGGGAGGGGCAGAGGGAGAGAGAGGGATAATCTCCAGCAGACTCTGCACCTGAAGGTAGAGCCTGGCACCTGGCTCAATCTCAGGACCCTGAAATCACAACCCAAACAGAAACCAAGAGTCAGATGCTTAACTGTGCCACCCAGGCGCCCCTGTGTTAACTACTTTTATTATCACCCTACTTGGGGTCCAGGATAATGATAGAGGAATTTATTACCTATGGCCAGAGATAGAAGATCCTTCTCAGAGGGAAAAATACGTATATGTGTATATATAAACATACATATGCACATAAACATACACATTTACAAACATCCATATACAGTTCCTCACAGTTGGGGTCCCCAAATGAAGTCCTTTGATTAGGTCATCTAGAGTGAAATCCACCAGGGAACTGATCTTATCAATTCAGAGTTTCCAATCAGCTTTTGAGAGCTTCCCTTGATTATATGGAGTAGCCAAATATCAATAGAAGACATTTTCTATCAGGACATATAGAAAACAAATTTCCAAAATGATTTTAAGAAGTGAAAACAATGTAGAGTGAGTAACATGCAAAAAGGAGTTATAATTAATTTCTGCAGAGAGAAGAAAAAAAAATCACAT
Organism: Ursus arctos; assembly: GCF_023065955.2. Classification (NCBI taxonomy): domain Eukaryota; kingdom Metazoa; phylum Chordata; class Mammalia; order Carnivora; family Ursidae; genus Ursus; species Ursus arctos. Next base: position 26,056,759 of record NW_026622908.1, read on the forward strand.
GTAGGAAAGAACTGCATGCTATGAAAAGGAATATTTAGAGAACAAAATTAGCCCTCAGAATTGAAAAATATAGAAGAAATTAAAATTCAATACAGGGTGGGGAAATATTGTGGAAAACTCCTGGTAAGTATAATAATAATTTTAAAAAAGGCTTAAAATAGAAGATAATAAAACAAAATTAGATGATCAGTACAAAAGGACCAATATCTGAATAATAGGAGTGCCTGAAGCAAATCAGAAAAAAAAAAAAAATAGTGTAGAAAATTACCAAAGACTTAATTCAAGAAAATTGTCTAGATAGACTGAATGAATTGCATTAGTTTTCATATTTAAAATGCTTACCACACTTCCTGCACAATGAATAAAAATAATCCACACTAAAGGACATCCTCATGATTTTCAGAGCAATGAGAGAATTGAAAAGACACTAAAAATTTCCAGTGAGAAAAATGAATCTAATTGTATAACCAGCTATCATATTACTATTTTGAAAAAAATGTATCCTTTCCCCACTGATCTGCGTGACAAATCTGCTTTAAACCAAGTTTCCATATGTGCATAAGTCTATTTCTGAGATCTCTATTCAAAGCATTATAATAAGCCTTGTTATATCATAAGAAAATTCCCCAGATTTGGGGTGGTTTTTTTTTTTTTTTTTTTCATATAAAGAATTTTTGCTATTCTCAGCCCTCTGCTCTTCTATGTGAAGTTTTGGATCAACTTACCAAGTTCCATGAAAAGCTGTTACTAATTATATTGTAGTCTATTTGATAAGTTAATCAATTTCAGGATAATTGATAGCTTTAAATATTGCAAGGTCCTCTCCATGAACATAGTATATCTATTTAGGTTTTAAATGACTTCTAGTAAGTGTTTACCATTTCTACATAGAAGTCTTAATGCCTTTTGCTATATTTATTCATAAATATATCACATTTTTGTTACTGGTGCAGCTTTTTAAATTTTTTGACACAATTATCAATCTTATGGAAAGGTTGAAAAGAATTATTCGAAGAACTATTTTTTCCCTGAATCTATTGAGAACAAGTTACCAACATGATAACCCCTATACCCAAATGTTTTATTGTATATTTTCCACAAACAAGGACATTCTCCTATATAACTATAATACCATCAAAATGATCAAGTTTAGGAAATTTATATTGCTATATTATTATTAAATATTTAGGTGCTATTTAGTTAAAATGTAGTAGTTCTACCACAACCCTTGATATTAGCAGCATTGAAGTGGTTAGGCATTTTTCTAAAGGGATTAAACTAAGGTGGTCTGTTAAGATATAGTGTGATATCATATGTTCCCTCCCTCTGTGAGATTTACAAAGAAGATCAGGGTAATTCTTTCTAAAACTAGTGATGGCTATGTGGTCTATCTTAGAGAAGAATGGTGACCTTTCTCCAAGGTTATATTGCACATGCTACTTTGACTTCACCTTCATTTCTATCTGTATTCTAGTCTCACGTGCCTTTTACTGGCTTTGTGTATATTATCCTCCCATTGTATAGAATATATTAAAATAGAACCATGCATGCTTTCTATTAAACTTCACCATGAATACCAGAAGAAGGAAAGCTACCATATGAAGTCCTGCCACTATAACTATGACTTTGACTAAGAATCATTACCCTTTTATTCTGATTTGTGCTGGCTTAAGCAATAATCATGTCTCAGCAACAACCCCGAAGTAAAAGGATATTAATGAAAGTAGATGTAGTAGCTTGAAGAATTGTTCTCAGTCACTCTTGGCATTATACTTTTTAAATGTGGCTTTACAATTCTTTCTCTAGAGTAAGTGAAATATATTTCCATACTTTATTGAAGTTGCCCATGGAATTTGCTTTAACAATAGAATGTCAGTATTATCTGAGTAGAGGCTTAGATTATGTATCATTTACATTGCTCTGTTGTGCTCCTATGACCCATTATAAGAAGAGTATGCCCCAGTGAGCTTCCAGTCCAAGAAGAACATGAAAGGATGTGAGGAAGACCTGAAACCAAATCAGTCTGGCACCAAGGCTAACTGATCCCAGCCTAGATCAGTAGAACCATAGAATATTCACAGATCTGTTGAAAAGAAAAAAAACAATTCTATAACTTTAATTTAGCCTTTTCTAATGATATATTCATAAACAGTATCTGATTATTAAATTCATGCCAGAGGTTATCAGAAGAAAAATTTCACTCATTATCCAGATCTACCTGGAAATATATAAATTAATAAGCAAGAAGCAAGCTCATTTGTTATAGTCGTTTAAATAACGATATATGTGGTGTTTGTTCAGTGTGTGAATGGGCACTTGATATACGGAATCTTTACTCATAACTTCTTGTTTAGCTAATATTCTGTAATGTGAAATTTGCAAACATAATAGGAAATCTCTAGATTACTCACTTATATGTACACGTTCAATAAACAATGTGTATAATTTTTAATTATATTTTTGACCCTATTTGTTTTAATTGTATTTATTGAAATTTAATTATATTTTTGTTGAATCTAATAATAAAATATATGAGCTTCTGTTATGAATGTCTGTGCTTTTAATTTTTTTAGTAATTCATTATTACATTTTCCAAAATGACACAATGGACTAGAAAAAAAAAAACTTAAATAGTCTCTCATAGGAGGTATTGGAGAAGCACTGCCTTGTAGAACTAAAAATCTATGTAAATGTAGCCAAAAAAAGTTTCATAATATCAGTCGTGTAGCAAAAAGAAAGGGGCGTATGGTATACATAAAGAAGGTTGTTGTCCAATTCTGATGGTGCAGCAGTTATTGAAGGAGTAGCATATGTTATTATTATTGCAGATACTTCCTTATGCTAAGAGAAGAAAGCCCATTGAAAACTGGGACAAAATGATAGCACCTAGAAAGGAGCATCATGAGACTTAAGAAGATGATATTATCACCCCACATAGAATCTATAAGAGGGAGGGGAGAGGGGAAAAGAACAGAAGAGGGAACTTGCTTCATGGTTGCCAATGTCAGCGTTCTTAGTTATAAACAATAGAATCCACTCCAGCTACCTCAAGTAGCCAAGACATTTATAAAAGATGCTAGGATAAAGAATAGCAGGATTCGAAGAATGCCTGAGACATCCAACAAGACACTCAATGGTAGGACAAGACACTACTCTTAAAATGTCTAAACACCATACTACAAAAACACCGTTGCTGCTTTTGTTCCTTATCTACGAGGCTAGGGAATGAATAGCAGACCAGCCACTGTTGTTCCTGAAGAAGTAAATGCACAAAATTGCAATAATATGTAAACAATATGACATGACTTTCTTCTAGGGAAGTTTTAAGGTTATTAGAAACAAAAGTGAAATTTTAAAAATAGGTATGCCTGTTGTTAATTCATATTAAAAGCTGGGACTAAACTGTTTTCTTATCTTGTAGAAATAGAGCTTGTTACATAGTTTAAACATGATTGGCAGAAAATTTCCACTCAATAACCATCATGCTGAAGAATATAATTCTTAATAATCATCATTCACATTATCACATACTAAAGAGAATAGACTCTAGCACAATGGTTTTTATATAATTCACAAGTTTTACTACATCCCTAAGTACTGCAGTTATATCAATTGACTTATTATTTGTTTCCCATCATAAAACTTTCTCTGTGAAGAAAGCAGTGAGTTGATTTGCATTCTGGAGGAAGATCCTTAATCTGGGTAATTACTCAGAATGTTGTCCTACCGTTGCAGCTGCACCATCAGAACACACTTTTATACAAAACTTACTTGTCAACAACAAAATGCTCAATAGTTTTTACAGTTCAGAACTAATTGTGTATCTAAGCAATGAATCTCAAACAAAAATATCTTACTTTATATTACTATCATGTTACAGGATACATCTAGGAAGTCATACTAGCAATTTTGCGCATTCTTCAAGTTGCAATGAAAAATATTGTACTAGCTCTTTATGTTCTATGATGTGGTCTTCCATGTCATTAGGTAATACCTAATATGTCAAGCTATGGTGGCATTGGCGCATGGTACATCTTTGCCCCTGATTCATCCCCAACATTCCTAACAATACATTGATGTAGACTTTTTTGATACTCCTGTACTACATCAGGCATCCTAATGCAGGAGTAGTAGGCAAAAACATTTAGAAAGACTGACAATTGTTTTGCCATATTGGACATTTAAAACATCATAAACATTAACAAAGTAGTTGGGCATTACTCAATGTCAAACAAATTCTTTGCTATTTACATGAACTTGCAAACGTCCTGGAAAGTATTTTCCTTTTTTTTTTTTTTTTAGATCTATTTATTTATTTGAGAGAGAGAGAACAAGAGAGTGGCATAGGGGTAGAAAGAGAGATTCTCAGGCTGACTCCACACTGAACATGGAGGCCGATGTGGGGATTGATCCCAGGAGCCATGAAATCGTGACCTGAGTTGAAACCAAGATTCAGGAGCTCAACTGACTGCACTACCCAGGTACCCTGAAAGTATTTTCATAAAATGCAGAAATATTCTGGTATAAGCAGCACAAGGAATCCATGATGGCAGAATGAATGAAACTACGAAGTGATGAGCAAAAAAGGTGATGTTCTTATAATATCTATTTTTGGTATACTTGTGTTTTATTAATTTTTGACATTGGCTAACACAATGAATTTTTTCAGCCTGATCTGCAGTTGCCATTCAGTAATTTCAGCTATCAGTGACAAGCCAAAAAGTTCTCTGGCGGTAGAGAAACTGGAGGGCTGGTATAACCCACCTCAAATAGCACTATAACCCACCTCAAATAGCACTAAACTCAAAAATAACTTTGTATACTTTCTGAAGAAAGAACGTCAGTATATCTTAATTAGCAGTCTTCAGAAATTGGAATTTCTAAATTACAGAATTAAAAAGCTCAGTGAGATGTATCTCAGGCAACTATGTATAGTTTCTTGAATAAACCGTCAAAGACCAACTCTTACTTCCTGATTAGTTACAGAACACATATGTGGCTTAAGAATGCCACCTTCATCCTGCTTTATATTACAATAGGACTTGCGGAACATTCAACAAGGAGAAGAAGAAAGATTCCAATCCAAAACTCATTATAGAAATTGTTGACAAAATGTGTCATTTTGAACAAACAGGTCAGTAACCAAAAGGAAGAGAAGGATCCCAAAGCAACATTGGGTCTTTTTAAAAAGTGACCGAAGACGGGATGCCTCAAAGAAAAGAAAATTATGAAAAATATGCAAGCAAGTAAAACTCCATAATCCAGGTGTCTTTCTTGGACATAGTAAACCATATATACATTATACACATGGTAAACCACTTATATTCTTAACAGCTGAGGTTTTGCATTTGAGTAAGGGGCAGCGATACCCATGACGCGTAGTTATTTGTAATGAAAATATATTTTCTACATCATCAGAGTAGTTAAGATTAAAGAAGTGTAATTTTGAATTGCATATGCTGTTCTGCTTCCCCTACACAGGCAAAATCAGGTAGCTAGGCAGTGAGTCAGGGGAGCTCCTAGTTTTGCATCTCAATAAGAACTGCTCAGACTCTCCCCTCAATGTCAGGGGTCTCCTGTCCTTGCACTCACAAATAGGAATATTGTCAGCAGAAATCTCCTTGCATGAGAACAACAAACGCCCATGCAGAACTGAAGAATTGAAAACTGCCAGTATTCTCAATTAAGAAACTACACCTTGAAAAGATCATTCCTGCAGCATTTCTCACTAGGTTTTACACTACTGAGATTAAATCTTTGAAACCCGGCCACGACAAATGACAGATATCCATCGCAAAGCCTGTCACGTATCCCAGGGTGGAAAAAAAATGTATTTTTGTGCACGTATGCTTCCATACACTCAATCGTAGGTAACGCCTTGTCCACTTTCCAATCTTTCCAATGAGAAATTAAAGTGTATGTCATCTAAATATCTCCCTGAGTTTTTATTTGCATAAAATTTATTTGTCTTGTAATTTTTACAGAACTGACAGCTAGGAGATTGGAGCAAAATAATTATTCCATATAATGCTAACCCAACAATTTTTTATCCCCGTGGAGATTACTTATATCAATTAATAAGAAAATTTCATCTAGGGGACAATGATGATGCTTCTGGTGCCGAATGCAGGCCAAGCTTAGGCAAGAATCACACGTAGGGCACGAAGGATCTGGGCAATTGCTTCATGTCTCTTGCTTTATGACTCTCCTAGACTGAGCTGCCTTAGATAGAGGACACCATGGGGGAAGGGGAGGAGGACGGGGTCTTCTGAGGAAGTCATCCTACTACCACAGTGTCCCCAATTCATGGTGTCAGAACATGAGCAGGATTACAAGTCTAAATCCCATTCCTACTACAGTCGCCCTTGAGAGAGAGAGATGTTCAGAAGAAAATACTACTAACCAGACTGTGATTCAAAGTTTGAGATAATTTTATGGTGAATTTGCCAATAACGAATAGGTACTATTGCATTTCTGGCCAAGGATCCAAAGTAAAATCAAGATCAGGTGGCTTCCCTGGCCATCATTTTTTTCCCAAGCCCCATACCCATAGGTACTCGCCATTGAAACTATGAAAGAAATATCAGAAAGATGTATTATTGTGCTATATTTATTTAAAAATAATCAATATTATAGTCTTTCAATAAAATAGGAAATAAAGATAAATCCTTAAACATTGGTTGAGAATATATGAGACCAATGTCTACAGATCAAATGGGTCTTTTCACGACTAAGTTTACGTCTTGCTACATTTAAGCTCAGACCCAAACCCCATCTTGATCTTCAGTGCTTTACAACATAAAGGCAGAACAGATAAAAGGATGACATATAGAAATATCATCCATTTTCTGAGGATCTTTACTGCAGACTCTAAAATCCAACGGTCTATTTAACCTCTTCAACTGGATGTCTAATAAATTCCCAATCTCACCTTGTCCAAAACTGAACTTCTAATTAATATGCCCAGCCCTCCTCTCAATCCAGCTCCTTTGTCTTCTCTCCCTCTGTTAACAGCATCTCAAGTCTTCCCATTTCTTAGGCAAAAACAGTAAAGAAATACTTGAATTAACTTTTTCTTTTATACCCCACATGAGATTCACCAGCAAATTCTATCTGTTCTATGGTCAAAAAAATACCTAAAATCTGATTTCTTCTTATCTCTTGTACTGTTACCCCATTCATCTAAGCCACAATTATCTGGGGTAGGATTTCTTTCTTACTTGTGAGGATTATTCTGAATATAAAAGCCAGACATTAAAACGTGCCACTTCTATGCTTAAATATTTCTCCAAAACTACCATTTCACATAGAAAGAAAGTCCTTAATCCATTCACAAGGGCCTAGATAGCAGGTATCTTTCTTGGACATAGTAAACCATACATTATACACACAATAAACCACTTACATTCTTAACAGCTGAGGTATGCTGCTATGACCTTTCTGACCTCATCTCCTCTCCTTGTTCCCTTTGCTCTTTTTAGTCTCTTTGATGAACTTCAGTCATTCCAGGCCTGCTCCTACCTGTGGACAGAAGTGTTCCTTAGGACATCTGCAATTCCTTTGTCCTTGATGAGTATTTCTGCAGCTATGTTCATGGACACCCTCCTCGCTTCTCTTACCTGTTCATTTGTCTTCTCACTGGTGCCTTCCTGAATATTCTGCTAAAAATGTCAACATACATGCACGTATATCCTATTCTCTTTTCCTGCCCTAAAGCTTATTCTTAGCACTTGTCACTATCTTACCTTTATAGATTTTACTTATCTACTTTATTTCCTATGTCCCCTTACTAGAAAGTTACCAGTTTTTCCTTTTCGTGGATAGTCAGGAACAGAACAGAATTTGTCCAACAAACAAGATTTTCCTAATTCCAGAAATGGTACATACGTGTTTGAAGAAGAGGGGCAAAGGAATGGCTAAGGGAGTGATTAATAGAAAAAAAGTGTTTAAGAGAGATACAAAGAAGAAAATAATTCAATTTAAATTGTTCAAAAAAGTAACTTAAAGTATTCATTCATTCCAAACAATGAAACACTTCACACCTTCATGTCTACTGTCTTTACCTATTTTTTATCAAAATTCTATCGCTCATTTCCCAAAGTGTTGTTTTTATTCCTGTATGTGATGACCACCTCACAGTTTCTGCACATAGAATCACATAATCAAAGGTGATGTTAGAATCATATATGAGTCAACACTTCCTTTTGCTGCCAAATGTAGGAAGTGAAAGTGCATGTTTCCCCCCCAAATGGAAATAGTCAATCTATAATATCTCTCCCATAACCTCTTGTGAAAAATACCATATATTTTATTTCTAAAACCAGAACTCTATAAAAAAAATTCTCTCTTATTTGGCATTCTAATTGAGTCATTGTTCCTTTTTTCAGGTAGATACTGAAAATGCCAACTTCATTTTAAATTAAAAACTGATTTTTACCAAAAATAAATACCTCTATTCATGGAATCACACAATTTAATGACTTTTCTAAGAACAAAGAAAGAACTCACACTTTTATTTCACACATATACCAATTGAATCATAAGATAAAAGTTCATTACATCAGAAATGTAATTAAAAGGGGGTTTGGAACACAATGTTTATTTTTGTAGAATAATCATTAGGAGGTTTCCATGGAAATAATTTTGTATCTTAATATCCAATATAAATAGCTATTTATTCATATATCTGTCTAGAGTCAATGCAAAGTTGCCATGATAGTTCAGGTATATTGAGGGGGAGGATGGGACCCAAATGTACATCTGTAAGATTCCAATTATTTGGAAGATAATATTCTAGTAGTTAACATTCTTATTTAGAGACCTTGCAATTCAAGGTAGCCATTTCTTTAAGCCATTAAAATGTAAGAAGTCACATAGCTAAGTGATAGAAAATGGAAAAGTGCCAAGAGTTAATGAGTAACATGGAATGTTATCTAAGGTTTCTTACATAAAATAACCATCAATTCATTGAGTGGTCTAGCATCATACTAACCTAACCATTGGACTCCAACAGTTTAGTCTAATGGCCATAGAAGACAATCAGACATATTATCTGGTAAAAGGATAACATTCCCAATTTTATTGTCAGAGTGCCTATCCTTTTGTCTTTTGGTGATTATGCAATATGGCTCATTACACAAGAAGCAGCATCAAAGACTTAAATGGCATCACCATTCAAGTATACATTTATGTTGGGTAAGCCACTTAAAGTAAAGTCTATCTAAAGTAGTGTGGGTTTAATGGCACTCTTGTTTATCAAAGTGTTCTATATATTCTACTTCAATTTGAATGTACTTTGTTTTTAATGCTCAAAATTGTCCAGTTATTAAAAAAATAGTATGTTTCAGATTTGCAGTATGTGAACCAATCTGATACAAGATTTTCCAGATTAGCAAAAATATTCGTTCAAAACTAGATAAAAGATACTGAATCATAAAAGACCAGCTGGAGACTACATTGAATATTGAAATCCACCATGGCCCTTCACCACAGTAAGCACTACTTTACAGCTCTATCAGAAGTTGTGCTTTAGTCTTAAACACTAAGATCATAGCTTAAAAACTGATTTTATTGCTTTTTTTGATATCTGTGAAATGCCTATGTTTGTTTCATTTCACAACACTTATTTTGGCTTCTTGCAATTTTTGAAGGAAGAAAATGTTGGTGATTAGATGTTTATCAACCCTTTCTAACCCCAAACTCATATGCATGCACATTTGCACATGTACACACACACACACACACACACACACACACACACACACACACAAGAGCTTATGAATCTGTGGATGGAGCTTCATATGGGGAAATTAAATAGAAGTGCCAAGGAAAGGAATAGGAAAAAAAAATAGAAAGAAAAGAATCTAATATTTATCTGGTAATATTAAGTCACTTTCTCTGTCATGGGCATTTTAAGTTGTCCTCTCTACCCCTAGACCTCCCCTGCCACATATACACCCATGTGCACACACACTAAAAGTAAAGCAACTGGATCACTTTGCAGAAAACTCAAATATGCAGATAATGATAAAAATAAATCACCCTACACTCCTGCATGACCCTACACTACATTATATTCCTGGAATATAAGGCAAACTCCTAATACACAGGGAGAATATTTGTTTATTGTTTTATTGGTTGACATGTTGTACAACACTTTTTGAAAAGTGTAAGAAAATAAAAGTATATGTTTAAGATACTTAATTTCTTAATTTCATTATAACAATACACGAAATTACATATCACATAAAGAGGTATAGCAATTTAGAAATATAGCTATTTTTGTACTAACATTTCATAAAAACTGTTTTTAAAAACTCTCCTTGTCCCTCTTCTATGTTAATGGTTGAGTCCTTACTGGGGCACTTTTTGAGTCACCTAGGTTATTAAAACATACAATTTTTACTTTCTTCAAAGTTGTGTAAAATTATGCATGAACCTCTTTCCATCACTGAAACTTTGATACTGACACACAGGGACCCATTCAGATCACGGCTTTTACCTATCATGTAAATTTATACTTGTGAGATCTATAATGTAACCTTTTTATAGCTATTTATAAGGAGATTTTTAAACATTAACTGATTTATTCATTTTCTTTTTGAATAAGTGTTTTCATTTTCTCCAGGTAAGTACCCAAATTTATAAGGTGATTTTTTTTTTAAAGACTCATTTACAATCACTATCTATCCTTGCAACTGTGAGATCAATTCCCAGGAATAATCATTAAATCTGACAAACTTATTCCACTCTACACTTTTCCTTGTTACTTGGCGTCAAGTGGCTTCTATAAGCATCCTAAACAAGCCATTGATTGAGGTCATTTCCCACTGATACATGTTCCCCTTTGTTATTCAAAATAAAGCAACCAAGAAATCACTGGATAATATCAGCAACTTATAAAACTCCCTGTGAAGGTGACTTCCTCTCTTCTGAAAGGGGAAGGTCAAGACAGGGAGGCAGGAAATGCTATCATATGGCATCTACACTACTATTTTGAACTAATAGAATTTGACACCAGATAGTCCATCTCTAACCCAAAGTTAACTGGACCAGTGTGACAGGAAACAAAGTTGGACAGTAGAAAGGGCATTCTAGGAAAAAGCAATTTGGAAAGGAGTTGAATTTCTGGAAGCCTAGTGCATAGTCTTTTTCTTCTCCTTCTTCTGACCTCCCACACATCATGGGAAGCGTATAGTTCTCTTTCTCAAGAAACCTTGGGGAGTCATCAAGCCAGTATAACTCCATTTCATTACCTAGCTGAATGTAGTCCATAGAATCAAAAAAGGATGGGGAAGGTCCTCAGGGCCATGGCAGTTTTGTGAGAGGTTATGAGTTAGGAATGATATGTCTTAAGATAATAACTCCCTAGGTTGCAACAAAATCAATACTGGCAATCAGAACTTTTAGCTTTTAAGCTAAATCTAGTCATCATTGTTCATTTATTCCAAAAATGTTTAGTCTCTGTCAGGTACTGTGGTTAAGTTGAACAGATAGAAAAAGTAGTCCTTGATTGAAGTAGCTGACAGCTACCATGGACTATTTAATAGTAATAAAAATGTTACAAAATTAACAGTTAATATTTACTGAATACTTACTATGTGCCACCACATTTTGCTAATCACACTATGAGGAGCAACTTATCTAATTCTCTTAACAACTTCTTCAGTAAGCATGAATGTTACTGTATCGTACAAAGAATGAAACTAAATCTTACAGAGGTTTCAGCATTTTGGCCAAAATTACACAACTAGCAGTGAGTGGGGATAAGATTCAAACCCATTGGAACCTAGTTCTAAAATTCGTACTCTTAATAAAGGTCTGGTATATGATTTTGTTTTTAAAGGACCTATTCTGGGCCAGGTTAATGCTTGTTGGTTCTTTTAACAATTTAGAGAACCTCAAACAGAAACAGAATGTCAACTGTTATCTTTTCTGAGATGCCTCTACCAGCATTGTCAAGGAGTAGTGGCTGAGTTTCTTCCACATTATTTTTAGGAATCACTAAAGCAATCTGAGCTTTACATTTAGCTAAAAGGAAATCTGGCTCAGTTTATCCTGGGCTTTCTAATACCCAAACCAATTAAGATCAGCCTGGATCATTAGCAATAAGAAAATAAAACTAAACTCAACTGATTTGAGTCAATAGTATGAATGCTTGCTGATTTTAAGTGCTTGTCTTGATTTTAAGTGGAAATGTTAATTAATGATCAAAATAACCAAAATGGGTTTTTGTAGAATTTCCTAACTGCAGCCCAAACTTGCCTTCATATTTCACACTATTGTAGTTTTGGACATGATGTAAACAAATGGAACTAGGCATAAAGATATTGGAGGGATGTATACTGCCAGGCTTAGCTGACAATCCGATGGGATGTGATAAGGAAAATGAACAGAACAAAACAAAAACTTATCCAGTATTTCCCATTTAAAAAGACTTCATAAAACACAACCTTCAGAGGAAAGTAATTGCAGACAAGTATTTGTGTTTACAAAAATGTGAGATGTGGGAAAGGCAGAAACCACTGTTTCTGTTCCTCTGATTTTATATCTTTATTGATCAGAATGCTGTAATTTTCATGGCACTGAGAGGAAAAGACAAGTAAATAGAGTGTAATTATTCAGAATGGAGGTATGGGAGCAATTTTTGTAATCAATAACCTAACCCTAGAAGGAATAGAAAGTAATATTTAAAACTGTGTTCACAGGAGATTCAGTAATATTGATTTGATTCTGTTTGAGCACATTTCCTGAATTACTCTTCTCATTGAATATTATCTGTATAATCACTCTGTATTTTTAAAACATCTGTGGTATTGGTTAGGGGATAGAAGCCCTCTAAAAGCTGAATGCTTTCCTTCACTTTTTAAAAAATATCAGCCTTATATTCTATGTAGGAAGATATTATGATTTTTAAAAATATATTTTGTTCTGTGCTCAGGAAAGAGGAAATGATTAAAAGTAGGTGGTTCTTGACAATTTTCAAGTAGGCATATCTCTTAAATTAAAAATCCAATCTCCTCACATTTGTCTTTTGACTTCTAGGTGTTCTCAATTCAGAAGGAACCAAATTTTATATATATATTGGGGGGGTGTCCTGTTTATGATGTCTTAGGCATAGGAAGAAGAACTAAGTTGTTTCCTCTCTTACTTGGTAGTTTGAGTGAGATTTTTAGTTTTCTCCTATATATGCAGAAAACAAACTCAAATAATGCAGAAAAATAGAAGAATTTACTTTTAAATCACACAGTTGCCAAACTCCCAAATGCTAACAGGATATTCTGTTCTCTTCATATTTGAGACTCTCCCCACCCCCCAACTGCATGGATTTTCGTTCATTTGTTTCATCTTCTTTCTTCATATATGTTTAATATAGTCTTTTACAAATGCTCAAAATCATAGAGGGTTAATTTGTTAGAGCACTAATAGTTGTGTCAATCACTCATAATTAGATCACTAATTTGTTAGATCACTAAGAGTTTGTAGATCCCTAAGAAATCAACTGATTTTTTTTCTTCCTCAAACAGCAAGAAAGTCCCAAATAGTTGCAAAGAAGGAAAGGTGGAAGAACAGGGATTAAGGTGGGTACTTGTGACGGGGCGCCTGGGTGGCTCAGTCATTAAGCGTCTGCCTTCGGCTCAGGGCGTGATCCCAGAGTCCTGGGATCGAGCCCCACATCAGACTCCTCTGCTGGGAGCCTGCTTCTTCCTCTCCCACTCCCCCTGCCTGTGTTCCTTCTCTTGCTGGCTGTCTCTCTGTTGAATAAAATAAAATCTTGGAAAAAAAAAAAAAGATGGGTACTTGTGGAAAAGCTATTCATGGCTCTGCTCACTTCCCTTTTCTACAACTTTTGATGATTTCTCTCCATTGTGAAGAATGTGTGAGCATTTCTTTTACCATAAGAAAATTTCCTTGGGTCTTCATGAATTTCTATACTGTTTTTTCTTTGCTATAAATTACTTCAAAGTGAATTGTGGAAGTGATGGTAAAATATGAAAACCATTCTCTCAAGGGAAAGCAAAATATCATTCCAGGGAAAGAAAAATGAATTTTGATTTTGAAATTTAGTGAAATTAGACCAGGGTTTAAGAGTCCAAAGATGTGAGTTTGAGTCCCAGCTCCAACACCTATGAACTGTGTGATCTTGAGAAATTTGGATAATGCCTCTCATCTGAAAAATTGAGGATTAAAGTAACTAACTCAATGGGTGTCCTGAGGATTAAATGAAATAATCAACACAAAAAGACCCTGGAAAATGTACTGAAAATGTACATCACTGTTATTCTCATCCCTTTGCTAAGATTAATGACATAGGGTCAATCCAGATATTTTCTTCCCTTTTACATTTGTAAGCCTATGTATATATGCACTGCCTAACAACAGGATTACCTATTCCAATTGTTAAATAATCTGTAAGAATGTTTCAGAGAAAGCCCATTCATTAAAATTAATAGTATTGCATGCTCTCACGCAAATTTTAATTTTTGGAAATATCTTATTCCCAAGTACACTCTTGTACTATCTGGCAGTGACCAAATTACCTCAAAACAGTATTCTTTAAAAAAAAATTGTTCTAAGTATAGTGATTTGCTTCACTGTAGGTAGTTTGATTTCTGGCTTCCAGTTCTGTAAATAGGGAAAATTACAGCCGCATCCTCTGGATTTCCAAACATGAATTTTCTTTGGACCAATTGACAATGCAACTGAACTCTGACTCATAAATTTCTGTCTTTGACAACCCAGTTTCTCCAGTACTAAGGTGGAGTGATGCCAGATAGGACAGTAGGTTTGCCGAGGAACATATGGCCTCTGGGGAATGGAGTGAGGACCTCTATTCCCTAAATGAGGACCATGAACAACCATCTGTTAACAATAGGTAATGAACAATGAAGTCCATCCTGTGAGGCAGAGAGCACTGATTAGAATTTTTGCTAGCTGAGGCTCTATCCATCTCAAATGATCTTCTGATCTTAATTCATTTTCAGCAGCATGCCTAAGTGAAGGTCTCAAACAATGAAAACCTAACGTGGTGTTGTGATAACTTTGCTCTAACAGTCAGGCTTACTTAGTAATGAAAAATAAGAGAAACTCAACTACTTTTGCCTGAATGTTGACATTATTCTCTGAACATGTATTTGGAGGCAAAACAAAACAATTGGGGTTTTCTAACACATCATCTATATTATTTAAAGTGCTTTCATTTTTTTCTCAAATGAAGCTGGTCTTTATCCTTTCATCATCCTGAAGGTGTTAAGCAAATATAGAACAAGCACCTGTAGCTTCGGCATTTGTTCATATCAATCACTCAGAATCCTTGTTTTCTCTGTATGCACTCTAAATTTTAATTTAAGTATATAACTAGGGATCATCAGTTTACTTAAATTTTAAAATGATCAAGGGCTACATAAATATTAAAACTGAAAGTATTTTGAAAATGGCCAAGGAATAATTTTAAGTTTTATGAAAATATATGATAATGAAAGGAATCATACATTATAAATACAAATCTGTCAATTAATGGTTATCGCATCTATTTTGGGGGATTAAAAATTAAAGTAACAATACCCCCATTTATAAAAGACTAGTAATAAGAATATTTCATGTTCAACCTTGATATTTCCTTATACCAAGTTCCTAGAAGAGTTGGGAAAACATTAAGTTAGTAAACATTTTTGAGTCAGTACAACCTCATGAGGTAGATATTGTTAATAGCTCTATTACACAGATCAGAAAATTAGGATAAGCAAAGACTTCTGGTTTCCTGTTCCTTATGTAAAGCACTTGAAGTCACCACTCTATCCTAACAACAAGTAAAAGTGAAACAGATTGAAAACTCAACAACACTTCTTGCATCTGTAGGAGAGGAGAGGATACAAGGACAACCACTGACCCCAAGATTGGAGAGACCGACAGGCAGATATGGGAAATTGTGCCTTACCTAAGCAGAGATGCAAGAAAGGAAATCATCAGGTGCTGGGTAGAAGAACCTGACCTGTAATTTACAAGTTGCTAGAGGCTCAGTGTGGACAACTTTAATGGTTAAAAACTCCAAGGGGAGAGGGGTTGCCTGCAAAACTGTGAGTTTTTCTTTCAGCAGCTTGACTAGGTACTCACAGTAAATATCAGGAAAAAATTCCCTCATGGTTCTGGCAGGGGTAAGAGAAAAAGCCCCATATCGAAATATACCAGAGCATTCTGTTTTTCGTAAGAGAGTCTTTCATCAGGAGAAACTAGTTAACCAGAGCCTAATCTGCCAGAGTACTATCAGGGTCTAATTGACCTGGGGACAGAGACATACTATGGGCAGCTGTAACCTTCCACATGGGAGAAGGGAAATACCTATTTTCTGCCCACTCTAGCCAACCTATCTCACCTAAGGGGGAAGAAAAAAACAGAAATACTTAATGAAGTTCAGTCTGAGGCACAAGATCCCTGAAAGACAGGGACTTAATAATAGGATTATAGGATGCTTCCTAACCCCTCCCAGTCCTACACATACCTCACTACTACGTTACTAAAGGGCATTTACAACAGTTCCTTTTATGTGGTACAATATGTCCAGCTATGAAGAAAAAAAATTATAAGGCATACCAGAAGGCAAAAAATATGATTTCAAGAGATAGAGCAAGTATCAGAACCAAACACAGCAAGGATATTGGAATTATTGACCAGGAATTTAAAACAACTATGATTAGTACTCTAAGGGCTCTAACATATGAGGTAGACAGCAGCATATGAGAATAGTTGGGCCAATAGCAGAGAGATGG